>NC_062221.1:71322937-71625967 GCF_902686445.1 Sciurus carolinensis
TGAGCCAAGCTGTAAGACTTATCTATAACAGAAAGTATTTTGTCTGTGTTTATAGTTATTATTGACTTGCTCACTGAATATAATTTCCAAGAGTACAGGAACCTTGTCTCTCTTATTTGCTACTGTATCCCTATCATCTAGAATGGTGCCTGGCTCAGAGTAGGTACTCAAAAATTGATGAATATGTGCATTCTCCTGTGGCCCAAATTTGCATGTGCTCTGAGATGAGTGTGTGGGGACATGAGTCACTAATCTGGGTGAATGACTTTGGGAACCCCCAAGTGTCTGCACTACAACCAGATCTTGTTCTTCACCCCTAGTGACCAAAGGAATGTCAAGTTTAAACCACCTGAGTGGCAATTTTTTTTTACCTAGTAGTTTATCAAAATTTTTTGAAGATTGAAATTTTCCCCTTTTGAAAAGATTGTGGTGAAGCATGGATCTGTCATTGTTCATGGGAATGTAGATTTTTTTTTCTAAAGTATCTATTAAAATTTAGAAGACTTATTCCCTTTTACCCAGCAAGCTCACTCTGGGATACATAACCTACTGAAACAAAAGTATGCATGTGAAGAGATACCTATATAAAAATATTTATTTTAGCCAGGCACAGTGGCACATACCTGTAATCCCAGCAGCTAGGGAAGCTGAGGCAAGAGGATTAGAAGTTCAAAGGCAACCTCAGCAACTTAGCAAGGCCCTGAGCAACTTAGCAAGACCCTGTCTCTAGGTAAAATTTTTTAAAAAGGGCTAGGGATGTGGTTCAGTGGTTAAGTGCCCCTATACTCAATCCTCAGTATTAGAAACAAACAAACAAACAAAAATTATTTCAGCAATTCATGTCAACATTGTTTATGATAGTGAAAAATCAAAAGCAACCTAAATTCTCACTATTAGGAAAATTTGTAAATAAATTATACTTCATCCATGGAGTAAATTTTCATGTAGTCACTAATAAAAATTAGATCTGTATGTACTAATATGAATATGCCATTAGTTTGAAGAAAAAGTTGCAAATCAATGTGCATAATATGATTAATAGTTTTAGAAAAACAGTACAGGAAAAAATAAAGAGAAATCTACACCAAATTATCAATAATAGTACCTCTAGAGAGTAAAGTTCATGGCCAGCAAGGAGGAACTTTCTATTTTACCCTTCCCTATTGTTTATTTTGTATTAATAAATGGAGAGGAAAAAAGTGTTAAGTGTTTCTTTTCTTTTGCTTCCTTTTTTTTTTTTTTTTTTTTTTTTTTTTTTTTTTTTTTTTTTGGTGGTGGTGGTATTAGGGATTAAATTCCAGAGCATTTTACCACTGAGCAATATCCTCAGTTCTTTTTAATTTTTATTTTAAGACAGGGTGTTGCTAAGTTGTTGAGGCTAGCCTTGAACTTATGATCCTTCTATCTCGGCCTTCTGAGTCAGTGGAATTCCAGGTGTGCACCACTGCACCTAGCTGGAACAGTGTTTCTGTACAAAATAATGGAAATACATTTGTGAACATCCCTTATATTTGTGAAACTTCCTCAGAGTCAAATCTCATTTAGAAAACTTATCTAAAAGACAGATGGCATATTAGAAACAGTGTAGGCTTTGTGACCTTAAGCAAGTTAATCTGAGAATTTTCTTCACCCATGATATTAAGGGGAGAAAAGCACAGGTATCTCCTGTTTTGTTGAGGTTTTTCTTTTGCAAAGATTAAATGAGATAATGTATAACAAAGAACTCAATATCATGTCTGCCAAAAAAGTAAGTGCTCAGTGTACATCACTGTCCTCCTCAACATGGCCACATGCTTAGCTCCCTGACCCCAGCCTAGCACTGTTGAGTGGCGCACACCAGACCTTGTTAAACACATGGTACCTGGATATAATTCCTCCCAACTGTCTCACTGTCCTCATCCCATTTCTCCTCCCTCAACATTCTCTTCTTTCTTGACCATTATTCATTGCCAGTCTCTTTCTCCTTGACTCTTCTAATATTTGCACTGTTATCTAAGGAAATGTAATACGTACTGATGGTAAATATACTTGGGGAGATAGCTTGCTCAGACGTAAACTCTGATAGGATTGAACCTGTGTACTTTTTGTTAGCCTGCTGAATAGAGCTGAGGAGCCTGTGTATTTGAGAAACACTTAGAATCCATCCCCATCAGAGTCAGCATCAGGCTGCAACCATTACCAGGAACGACTATGCTCTGTGTCCCTGCCTTCTACTCTGTGTTAGTGAGCTTTGCAAAACTATAACAAAATATCTGAGATAATCAACTTAGAGCAAGGAAAGGATGATTTTGGTTCACAGTTTTGGAGGTTTCAGTCCATGGTTCATGGCCGAATTGCTGTTGGGCCTGTGCTGAGGCAATGCATCATGGCAGAAGCACATGTAGAGTAGAGCAGCTCATCTCATGGAAGCTGGAAAGCAAATGAAGAGACCAGCATGCCACAATTATCTTTGAGGGCATGGTCCCAATGGCTGAAAACTTCCCATTAGGCTCCACCTCTTAAAGGCTCCATTACCTCCCAAGAGTGCCATGGGCTGGGTTGGAGACCTTCAGCACATGGCCCTTTGGAAGACTTTCCAGACACAACTCTAGCACTCCTACCTACCTAGACTCCTTTGTATGAAACAGAGGGGGAAATACCAGCTAGTCCCCTTAAAGCACTTTTTAATTTAAAAATATGTATTTAGCACCTATATTCCTATACTATGTAGACGATATCTTCTATAAACTGTAACATCTAGCCCAATCTGATACAAGAGAGACTGAATTTTAAAATGTACAAAGATAAACATGTGTTTGAGAATATAGGTATTTAGTTGCCAAATCCTCTGCTTTTATTGGTATATTTTCCTTTTACTTTACTAGGATGGTAGTCCCCTCCTTGGCACAGCAGCATGGTCTTGGAAAATACCTCATGGTGGGAAACAGAGAAGCCCCTTTCCCATCCCACTTTCCCATGACTCTAACATCTATTCTAAAGTTTCCTTTCTACTCTTCAATGACAGGTCTCTCTCCCTTCCTCTTTCACAGCTGAGACAAACTGAATGGGTTCACTGATGTACAAGCTACAAAGTTTTTAATCTATTAATTCATTTTGCAAAGAAAAGACTATAATGATAGTTTACATTTGTAATTTTAATTCTTTTAAAATGATTTTTTTACATGCTGGCCTCAGTTAATCACCATCTCCTAAATTAGACAAGTACAGATGATACAAATGAAGTCTGGTATGTACTAAATGTCTACTATTTTGCCAAGCTCTCCACTAAGTGGGGAATATTTATTATCCTCTATGAGGCATGTATTGACATCTTACCAATTTTGCATATAATGAGAAGGTGCACTTTGGAAATAACTTACCAAATCTTTAGGGTGGGGAGTGAAGGCAGAATCTGAACACAGGGAGTCAGGCCCCAAATCTAACATGTTCAAGAGAAAATGATAAGACAGATAGTGGTGATGGATCTGGGAGGAAAGGTCATAAAATGAAGGAAATTTAAGAATTTGGAAACTTTGGGTGCTAAGTTTGAAAGAGCAAGGCTGCAATCAAGATGTTTATAATCAGGGTATTTCTCTTTTTGAAGTTGCTGATATTTTCAGCTCAGATCCTATTGTTTTCTGATCTCTTCTTCAAAACCGTACCTGCTTAGTGCTGACTGTGGATGCCCAGTGTGATTAGTTGTGCAGAGAAGCTAGAGACTAAAGAAAAAGAGAGATGGGGAATTTTGGCCTCTGTCATGGGCTTGTTGCTACTTACTTTTTCTCCTTCCCAATCTGGAAAATCAATTTTTTTTTAGCAGTCTCGTGCCTGACCTCCACCTTGGAACATTACGCTTACCTACTTGGGGAAAATTGTGTTTTAGTGTCATCAGGACCTAAGTTCAAATCCCGATGTGACACTCATTAGGTTAGGTATGTGTGCACATGGGGGCTTGGCTTATACACTCTGAACTTTTATGCACATAGGTGAGCAGAGCTCATCCCATTCCAGAGGGTTTTGAGAGGTTTAGAGACAAAGAACATACATCTTATGCTGCACAACAGATGCTGAGGGTCAGGGACAGCAACTGAGAAGGAAGAAGTTTGCTAGGTTGTTAGTACTTCCTCCCTGTGTGTGGGCGTGGGTGTGGCAGGCAGAGAGTGAAGGTGTGAAATCTGTGCAAGATGATAAGAGGCTGGAAGACCCCTGGAGGGAGAGTGAGAGAGCTCAATATGCTCAGAGCACCTGGGGACCTCATATATGTTAAACCGCAAAATTCACACGGGATGAAATTATAGGGAGAATAAAGAGCAGCGGGCAGCAGGGCCAGCACTGACGGGTAGAGGTCAGTTGGGTTCCCCGGATGTGCTTTGCCCATTGTAAGGGCATTCACATAAGGGGAGCTAGTGTATATTTGCTAATCAAGGTGATCGCCCTTTGTCCCCATTTTCCTCCCTCAAAAGGATCATATTCACTAATCTTCAAAGCTTCTGGCTGCAACCAAATTCCTTTTTCTGACCCTCAGCAAGCCTACCCTCTCCTCTCCCATACGCTCCATCTCTGTACAAGTAATATTGACTAGTGTCTTTGAATAAACTTTATCAAATTACACTTCCACCAAATAAAGAACGTGTAGGTTATTAATTGCCATGCTAGAGTGGCAATTAATAACCTGACCCCAACCTCCAATTTGCAAACTTTGAATACTAATTATCTTCCTTTATGTTAGGAATAGCCAGGCAGAGTGGCAAGCGCACTGCCTGGGGACAGAATGTTGATTCGGAAAAAGAATAGACACAGACATGTCACTTAACTTTTCCAGACCTCCGATGTGTTGTATATGAAGTGAGCTCAGCTTGTCTCCTCCCAGGATCACATTTTTTTAAAAGTATTTTTTAAATTGTCAATGGGTCTTTACTTTATTTGTAAATATGTGGTGCTGAGAATCGAACCCAGTGCCTCACACATGCTAGGCAAGTGCTCTACCCCTGAGCCATAACCCCAGCCCCCAGGATCACATTTAGTGCATAAAATTCTATATATTTGAAGGTGCTACATGAACCTAAGGTTTTCTTTTTCTTCAATCAGAATGTTTCACTGAATAAAATAGGCCCTTGTTGACAGTGGTACTCCACCACTCACTATCAGAATCTTATCTGCAGTGCTTCTGCCGTTCAGTTTAATCCTGATGGCTGAAAGCTCCAAGGACTACTTCAGGTCAGTTCTGGAAGAAAAAAACAAACAAACAAACAACAAAAGGGTTGGTGAGGGAAGAGCAAGAATAAAACAATCAGATTGTGAAATCATCCACAATAGGCTTAAGGTTACTAACAGGGCCCTTCCATTCTGATTGGCCTGAGTTCTGAGAATCCTACAGCTGGTAGAAGTAGCAGCTGTTTTCCCCAAACTCCTGAAGGTTTATTCTGAAAATTATGTTCTTTTCCATTTGCAGCTGAATAAGGAAGTCATCTATCTTCCACTTTACTGCTATTACTCTTCTTCAGAAAAGTCTGCAGAAATCACCTGTGAACTGGAAATAGGCAGTGGATTGCGGTTTAGACTCCATACTATACTCCAGCCTCCCACCCATTGTCACCAGCCCGCCTTGTTTACCCCGCTGTCTCTTGCAGCGAGAGGCACCAGTTCCAGTGGCTTCCTCCAGGCTCCTTAACTAACTGCCCCTTCCTGATGAAGGTCTTTGCTCACTCCTTTTCTTTTTTCCTCAAATAGTGAGTTTCCCTGCCCTCTGCCTATTTCTCCTATGTAACCCTAATCCTACCTGAGCCTTAGGGTGCAGCTGAACTCTTTCCATTCTGTGCAGTCTTCCTGCCTACAGATCTCCCCTGCCCTGCTGCAGAGCTGCTCTCCCTCACATCTGTCATGGGAGCAGGGTGGTAAAGGGTCATCTTTATCACAACCCAGTCCTGGGGACCTGTCAGTTAATTCCTGGGGACTAGAGCCTGTCCTGAGTGACAGCATATGAAAGAGAATACAAAAAGAAAAAGAAAATGGAGAATGGCCTCAATGGACCAGTGATGCTTTATTAAGCAGTGGAGGGGTATATTTTCAAGAGGGAAGATGGCAACTGGCTACAATAAGGGTCTTAGCTGAGTCCTGGCAGGAAATGTGTTGGTTACAGCTAGAGGGAGACCTGGGGCAGCCAGGGGAATGGTTGTAGATAAGGAAAATTGCAACAAGTGCAGAGCCCATTACTCTCCCTTTCTCCTTGGGGATTGTTATTTTCCATGTCCTTCAGAGGGTGTGGATAGAGATCATGGGGGCTTCCTACTGGAGACAGCCAGTTCTGCTATCGATGGGGGCCGGGTGTGAGTCCCTTCTGTGCTCTCCCCATTTTCCCTTCCTGCCTTTCCTCCAGCGGAGGCCTGGGCTTCTATTTTATCCCACTGCAATGATAAAAACTCCAATTTACCAGACATCTCCCCACACACATGGCAGGAGGACAGGTAGGGGAACAGTTGTTCCCTGGGATCTATTTTCCATATCCCTCACTGAGCAGCATTCCACTGTCCCTTCAGTGGAAAAGCAGGTGAAGGTGCTTCAGACTATGAAGACTGAGGCCAGAGATGAGGCAGGACCCAGAATCTTAGGCCCACTGAGCTGCTTTGTAAGTGGGGACACTCCACCAAAATGAAGGTGCCCACCCCCCCGGAAAACTCTATTGGAGAAAACACTTGAATCGCTTTCTCCTTGACTCTCCTAAGGGAAAAGAGAGAAGAGACTCAGATACTAACACAGTAGTATATATGTGTACATTGTTCCAGGCATCAAAAGTGAACTAGTTCATTATATTCTTGCAAGGACCTGATGAGGTTAATGCAGGTTAATGATAATCTCTTACTAGAGATTCTTGGAACCAGAAGTGTTTCCAATTTTTGAGTTTTCAAATTTTGAAATATTTGCATAGACTTTACCTGTTCAGCATCCCTAATCTGAAAATCTGAAGTCTGATATCTAGTCAGAAACTTTTTGAGTGTCATATTAGCACTCAAAAGTTTTGGATTTTGGAGCATTTCAGATTTGGGATTTTCAGATTAGGGATGCTCAACCTATAGTACTATCATTATCTCCACTTGGAACTGAGGAAATAGATGCTCAGAGATAGTAAATAGCTTGTCCCATGTCCAAGTAAATGAAAAAATTTATTTGAACTAAGTCGTAACTGAATCCAAAGCCTGTGGAGTTGATTTTTTAAAAATCTGTTCTACGCCAGTGGTTCTCAAGTATGGTCCCCAGAGTAGTGGCATCACATTAGAAATGTAAGTCCTTGGGCCTCACCCAATTTCTATGGAGTCAGAAACTCCTGGCACGGGGCCCAGCTATCTGGGATGCCACCAGTCCTGCTGGTGCTGCACACTCAAGTTTAAGTGCTGCTACTCTACAATAACCCTCCCCAACAAGAGATCCCCTTCTAACTCAGCCTAGAAACCATGCTAACTGAGGAACATGCCAAGACATGGTTACTGATGAACCCCTGACTGTGCCAAAGTTCCTCCTGGTGCTTTGGTGTCACCTGACTCCTCCTCAAGGTACACCTGGAACTTTAAGAATGGCTGTAGGGGGCTGGGTCTGTAGCTTAGTGGCAGAGTACGAGGCACTGGGTTCGATCCTTAGCACCACATTAAAAAAAGCAGGGGGAAATAAGATAAAGTCATGCTGTCCATCTGTAATTACAAAAAATAAATTTTAAAAATGCCTATAGGTTTAGAGGGTTGTTAGAAGGAATTTTTAAAAAGAAACACAATTTCTTGATGTGGTTTGTCACCATCTGATCATTTTTGTTTGATTTGCTCTGTGCTTATGTTGAGTGACTGTACTGTCAAATTTCCACTGATTATTGTGTCCTTGGTCATTTATTCCATCATGTTTTCAACAAACATTTGTGGAGTGCCACGTAAGTGACAGGCATGGTATGAAATATTTGTGTTTGAAGAGTGAGTTAGAGACAGACCCTGCTGGTTGTCCCAGAACCTCCAGGGAGCAGACCACCACCAAGAAGTGGGAAAGGTGCTGCCTGATGTGGTTCTTGGGAGTTATATTTCTTTTTTTCCTATCCCTCCCAAGGGTGCTGAGGGCATTCTCTAGCCTATGTTCTGCCCACTAAGAACTTGGGTTCTGCCTGTAAGCTCCCAGGCAGGAGGGCAGGCAGTGAGTTTGTTCATTTGCATTGCTTTTATTATTGCATGAACAGAAGTAGGTCACCATCAGCATTGTCCGCCGCTCTTGCCTTCAGGGTGCCTGTCCTTGCTGGTGACGGTCCAACACACAGAGCGCTATGTCACTCTGTTTGCCTCTGTCGTCCTCAAATGTGACTACACCACCTCTGCCCAGCTCCAGGATGTGGTGGTGACATGGCGCTTCAAGTCCTTCTGCAAGGACCCCATCTTTGACTACTTCTCCGCCTGTGAGTGTCCTCCCCCTTCTTATTCTTTCCAGGACCCCACCATCTCTGTGATGTACTACCATTGGGATCTAGAAATTATTTAGTATCACAAATCCTCATAGTGATAAGAAGCCACAAAGATGCAGTCCCTTTGTTGTATAGATAAATTGTGCCTAGACTGACAAAGTTACTTGTTCTAGGTTGCATGTAAGTTTATTTAAAATTTTTGTTTTTCTTTGTTCTGAAAAGGTTTAAGACAGCTTAGACATTAAGCAAAAGGCAGAGCAAGTCCTGCCTCCTGGTCCACTCTTGGTTCAAGCCAGCCTGCTAAGTGGATGATGCCAACCTGCCTCCCATCACCCCATGGCCTTAGAATGAAGTTGAGAAAATTCCTACACCACTCAGGATGCAAGGTCTTAAAGGTTATTTGTGAAGCCTCCTGCCCACTGCCACTCACCCCTCCTCAGCCAGCCTTCCTGGTGAATGGTCATTCCTCAGCCATCTAAACACTTGCAGTGGTGAAGAGCTCACTTCCCCGGCTGCCCCTTTGCAGTTGCGCATGTCAGTAATGCACAGCTCCTCCTTACGCTCAGTAACAGCTGCCCCACTCATATCAGCTCTGCTGCCTGGAACCAGAGCTCCTTCCTAGTTACTCATTTCTACCCTCTCTCCAGGAACAAAGAAACCTAGAGCCCCACATCATCCTGAGACAATTAATCTTTTGGACATTTTGAGAATAGAAATAGATGCCCTGTTTGGAGGAAGGAAATGAACTTTCTGAGATGAGGCAGAAGGAGCAGGAGGCATCAGCTTTGCCATTTTTAGCTCTGAGGTATTTGAGTAGAACCACAAAATCTGACTGAGCCATTTACCAAGCTCCCCCACCCCCAAAGACCACCCTCTAAATTGAGGCTGTTTCCTGGGGGTTACTCTTTAAATGCCTGGGTTAAGCCGGGAGGAAGGGGACTAGCATAGCAGGCACTGACTACTAGCATACTGAATAACTCTCAAAGCTTCTAATGGAAAGGCAGGTGGATGAACCCCACGGGGAACAGAGATTGGGGAAACTCTGAGACAAGAGAAGTTGGGCTGGGAAAGGAGGGATATAGCCAGGATTTGGAAATGGTGACCTTTAAGGGAGCTGGAGGTGCCTTGCTGAAAGTGGGGTTCCTGCTGTCACCTGTGGTTGATTAACATCATCTGGGAACATACTGGGAATCAGAAGCTCAGATCCCATTCCAGATCTACAGAATCTGCAGGACATTCTGTGTGACTTGATTGTGTCCTTTCTCCTCAGCATACCAAGCAGCTTTGTCCCTGGGCCAGGACCCCTCCAATGACTGCAATGACAACCAGAGGGAAGTTCGAATTGTGGCCCAGCGGCGGGGACAGAATGAGCCAGTGCTGGGGGTGGATTATCGACAGCGCAAGATCACCATCCAGAACCGTGAGTGTGGGGGAGGTGCAAAGAAACTGGGGGTGGAGAGAGGAGCAGACTAAGGCCTGGCAGGCTGAGTCAGTGTGGGATTTCCCAGTGACTTCTGCCACTGATCTATTTGTTCACTATCATTGAGGAAAATGCCAGATTCTTAGAATGTGCTGCATGGACTTGAGTTACTTCCCTGGAACTTAGTCTGTGGACTAGATGTTCCATAACTCTGGCTAAAGGTTTGGATGGAAGGGCGTTTCCTTGCTTTCCTGAGATTCAGGGATAAAGGGTGGATCCAGTTCCTTTGATCCTTCCCACAAATTATTTTCAGGGTCTACACAAACCCCAGGTCCTTGAGTTCCCCTGAGGTCATTCTTGTTGCTCATCCAAAGAAAATGTGAGAAAGTGGCCACTTTAAAACCACTGCCCTCCATTGAGCGAGGAAAGAGCACTGGACTCAGAATACAAAGCCCTGGTGAGAATCTCACTACTTCTGCTTGTTAGTTCAGTGGCCAGCGACTGGTCGGTTATTTTCCCTGACTTTTCCTTCATCTGAGAGATGGGCAAAATGGCATCTGTCTCCCACATGGAAGTGAATATCAAATGCAATGTGTGGGAGCTGGGTCTACAGCAGGTTTATTCTTTGTGCCTGGGGCAGGGAGCGTAGCCAGATGCAGGTGCAGCTACCCATCCTGCACTTGGAGGGCATGTGAACTTGAGCAAGCCCCTTTAAAAGTTTTAGCCTCAATTTCTATAAAATGGGACTTGCTATAGTACCTATCTCAGAGAGTTCTGAGGACTAAGTGAGATTTTGTATAAGAATCACTTAATATACAGTGAGTGTACAGTGAACATCAGTTATCTGTGGGTATGTTTTTGTATAAATGGGCGCGTTAGCTCCTCGTGCTCCTATCCTACAATCCACAATTGCTGCAGTGAGTTCCCAGAATGGTATTCAGAGCCAATTTCAGTAGCATTATGTGCTGTATTAATTTTTTTTTTTGGCTGGTTAAAAAAGAGGGAAAAACACCCTACAGGCCACTCATGGTACCCATGGCTGTTTTGTGAGGAATTAGTGAATATTCTATGACCATTGAAAGGTAGATAGATCATTTGAAGGCCAGTTTAATCATTGCCTCCAACTTTCTCTATAATTCTGAAATCTTACCCTTTTACATTCAACCTCTGATTTGCTCAAACCAGCCCTTCAATTCTTGGCTTAAGGGAACCTCTGTATTTCTTCAGTCTCCAAGTGCATCCTCAGAGATTTAAGGTGACTTTACTTCCTCCAGAGCCAGAAGAATTAGTTCTGATCCAACCCCAAGTTTAAATCCTCTTTAATTAGCAACCCCCTTTATAGTTTCCAAAGGACATAGGTCCCTGTGGATGATCAGATCATCCTTACCCTTTTGTTTTTCTCTAGGTCAGAGCAGTACCTTCTGCTGCCTCCACTTCCTCATGCTGCCTCTTTCTCACTCCTATAGGAAAGCAATATTTCCCCTGGGTTTTATTTCTGCCTCTAGGCACATTGAGACTTCCTGGAGCATTTGCTTACTGATGCTTTCATAGCTGTGTTTATATCATTTGAGATGTCCTTGTCAAATCAGTTCTTGGATCATCTAAAATATTAATCTATCTGAATGCCCTTATGCTGATATCCCTTAAACAATCTCTTTATGACTCCAGTAAAAAGTGGAACAGATTTACAAAACTTATCAAGCTTGAGGGGGACTTTCTCTTAAAGCACTTTCACTGTTTTTCCAAGTCTAGGGTGAGCTTGTTTATGGGAAAGGCAGTGGGTTTGGAAAATTGTGGGTAGGAAAAAAATCACAGGGACTGACGTAAAAGAGAAGGAAACAGAAGTCAAAATTTGCTCCAATGTTGCATGACCTCGTGTTTTCGTTTCATTTCCTCAATAAATATTTCTTGACAAACAGATAATAAAGAATTGCAGATAAGACCACCAACTAGGCAAAAGCAAATCTATAATACTAAGTTCTTGAAGAATTGGCAGGTGTCCTTTGGCAGTTACGGAGGGTAACAGCAGGTACTGCCATCACTCAGGGATGTGGGGGCTGCCCTGCTACATCTGCACTGGCGTTTAACCCCTTCCAGGACAGAGAAGTCCTTGTTCCTTTTCAGATCGCCCACAGTGCTTGACATGGTGCTGGGCCCATGAAAGGTCTTTAGTGAATATTTGTCAAATTTGCTAAACTTCAACAAGTATGTTAATTTTTATTGTTAATATTTATTGGGGAGGCAGAGTATTCAGTGCTCATGAGAACTTAAATTCTTTTCTTGGGTAACATACTCTTAAAATGTTGGCATGTCATTCATACTGCTTCAGGTTCCTCTCATAACCAGTCCCTTCAAGATCCAGAGGTCATCTCTAGGATCATCTTCAAGATCCTTGCTCATCCCTAATGAGGGCTCCAGGTGGTGGATGGAGTGTTCTGCCTGGCCTGGGGAGGATCGCAGAGCTGTGTTTAGGAGCACCAGCTTCGAGGCAGAGAGATATGGGTTTGAACCCACCTCTGCTAAGCACCTTCTGCACATTATTTGGCCAGTTCCTTGACCTCATCATGTCTCATTTTCTCATCTAAAATGCAACTAAATACCTACACATCAGATAGGATTAGATTGAAAATCAGCAAAAGCCCAAAATATTAGTCACTTTAGAAATAAAGAAGTTTGTTTCTCTCTGATGTGTAAAATCAGAAGTATTCAGCCCAGGCCTAATGTGGCCCTGTTCCATTAGGCCCTCAGGGACACAGGTTCCTTCCAGCTCACCAAGAAGGTCATTTTCTTTCTCCAAGCCCAAGATGGAGCTATAACATTTGCTCTTCAGATATATTAGTCCATTTATCTATTGCTATAACAAAATACTAAAACTGGGTAATTTGTAAAGGAAATAGTTTAACTCCTCATTTTGGAGGCTGAAAGTCCAGGATCAGATGGTTCTATCAGTTTGGCTATTGATGAGGGCCCATTTGGCTGGGTCACTGTATGGAGGAGGACCTCATGGTAGGAGTGTGTGTTAGAGGCAGAGATCATATGGCGAGACAGGAAATCAGAAAGCAGAGGGAGCCAGACTTGCCTTTTTATGACAGGTCACTCTCTTGTGAAGTAACTGGCGTCCTACAAGAACTACGTTAATCTCTTCCCAGGGCAGCACCCCCAATGGCCTGATTACCTTGCACTAAGCCCACCTCTTGTAGGTTCCACTGCCTCTTAGCTTCACTGCACAGAGGACCAACCATCCCACACATGAAACTTGGGGGACACCCTCCAAACCATAGCACCAGGTAACAGAGTAGAGGAAAATGTAAACAGGAAAAGGGGGGAAGTGTCTTCAAGCTGTTTTTAAGAAAATTCCTGGGAGCCATTATGTGACTCTTCTGATTGCATTTTATTGGTCAGAACTGAATCACTTGTCCATGTTCATCTGTAAGAAAAAATGGAAAACACTGACCTCATTTTTTAATAGACCTGGTCTTAGCCTGTTTTATACTGCAGTATCCAAATACCTGAGACTGAGTAATCTATAACAAGTCGAAATGTATTGGCTTATAGCTCTGAAGGCTGAGAATTCTGGTGATGCTCTTATTGCTGTATCATCACACAGCAGAAAGTGAGAGCATGAGAGGGTCCCAGACTCGCCCTTTTGCAACGATACAATCCCACCCATGAGGGTAGAGCCCTCGTGGTTCAGTCACTTTTTAAAGGCCTCACCTCTTAATACTGTTTTACAAGGCAATTGAGTTGCAGCATGAGTTCTGAAGGGCCAGATATTCAAACCATAGCAAAAATGGCCACATTTTTACATGGCCAAAAATTCATTTCTATGAAGGAGAGCATATATGCTGGGAGTCCATGGGGAATTTCTACCTAACCTACTTCCAGGGTCTCAGTGAGAATTAAGTGAGGCCATGTATGCAGAATCCTTGTGAAATGCCTCATAGGCTCGGTGGGTAGGAGGAAGGAACTGATATCCATCTACCAGGGCTCCTGAGGATGTGGAAGCATAATACTGGGGTCTTGAAGCTACTGTGGGTCAGAAATCAGTGCCTATTCTTTGACCACTGGCACTTTCTCCTTCTTTCCCACGTAGGAGCTGATCTCGTGATTAATGAAGTGATGTGGTGGGACCATGGAGTTTATTATTGCACCATTGAGGCCCCAGGGGACACATCAGGAGACCCCGATAAGGAGGTGAAGCTTATCGTCCTGCGTAAGTGCTGGGGAGCTTTCTGCTTGACCAACCCACCACCGTGACAGTTTTACCTAGGGAAAAACAAAGAACAAAAACCAGAAACAAATAAACCTGTTATTGTTGTTGGATCGTGAACCTCTGAAAGTTTCCTTATCAAAGCTAAACTTATTTTGCCAATATATTGGTTAAACTTCCTGTGTAGGTCAAGAGCTGTGTTCGCTCAGATCCCTAAAACGTTAGAGCCGGAGGGAGGCATTCTCCTGAACGCCCATTACCCTGCTGCTCATCTTCTCCCTGCAGACTGGCTGACGGTGATCTTCATCCTTCTGGGAGCGCTGGTCCTCTTGCTGCTGATTGGAGTGTGCTGGTGCCAGTGCTGTCCTCAGTATTGCTGCTGCTACATCCGTTGCCCCTGCTGTCCTACCCGCTGCTGCTGCCCTGAGGAAGGTGAGAGGGGACAGACCAGCCGTAGGGTGGGGTGCACTAGAACTCAGCGCCTCAGGCAGATGGGCTTCCCATGCCCAGGTCAGAGTCCTAGGATCTTCCATGTTCTCCTCTATGCATTCTCCCATCACAGGCTCAGAGGAGATTAGCCTCAGCCTTGCAGATGATGCCTGGGGAAGCTGTAGAGCCTCATGGAAGGTGGCTGATAAGAGAATATCTGCCTGTCCACCTCTTGGTTTTCCTAAAGCCCCTTTCACATATCTCTGCCTACTGGTGGCATTTCTTCAGTGTTCCTGATTCACCTGCACTATAGGCTTTGCTTCCAGCACTGACCTTGCTTGGGCATGAGGTATCTAGAACCAGTGGTGTGAGAGAAGGCTACCTAGAAAGGAAAAAACAAAAACACCACTCAGCACAATGCTTCTGATACCAGATGTGGAGGGTGGTTCCCTCTCCCCATACCATGTGGTTTTCCAGCAGACACCAACTGTGTGTCCCATAATTTAACTCACTTCTGACAGTTGTCTACCTGGAGATAGAAAAGATCCCACAGGTTAAGAGCTCACTCTTACAATTCCTCCCCATGTCTGATGGCAATTGTAAGTAGTAGGCTAGGCTGTCATCTATTTTTCTGACCAGCCGACTATAAATGGGGAGTTCCCCCACCCACCCTCCTCCTCAGGTTCTATTAATTTGCTAGAATGGCTTACAGAACTCAGGGAGACACTTCATTTACATTCACCCATTTATTACAAAACATATTTAAAAGATTCAAATGAACAGCAAAGAAAGAGACACATAAGGCAAGGTTTATGGAAGGGGAGACGGAGCTTCCAAGCTGTTTCAGTTGCACCAAGCATGTTTTAAACATATTCAGTTTACCCAGAAGCTCCCTGCACCCAGTCCTTTGGGGTTTTATGGAGTCTTCATTACATAGACTTGATTGGTTATATCACTGGCCATTGGTGGTCAACTCAACCTTCAGCTCTTCTCCTCTCCCAGGAGGTTGGGAGTCGGGTGGAGCGAAAGTCCAACCCTCTAATCATGCGTTTGCCTGAAGCTATCCGCCACCGGTCATCTCATTGGCATACAGAAGACACTCATTACTCTGGAGGCTCCAAGGATTTTAGTGCTGTACCAGAAACCAGAGGCAGAGTTCAAATATATATATTTCTCATTCTATTACAGTTTCATGCTACTCCTTCAAGATGATTGAAAAAAGAGGAGAAAGGTTTTAAGATCAGTGGTTCTCAAACAAGCTCACATTAGAATCAAGTGGAGGTTCCTTCAGAGTGAATTGCTGGCCCCACCTCCAGAGTTTCTGACCCAGTGGATCTGGAGTAGGGCTCAAGAATTTGTATTTCTCAAAAGTTCCCAGGTGATACAAAGCTGCTAGTCTGGGAACCACATTTTCCCCTCCATGTGTTAGGGGCAGGGAAGAGGGAGCAGAAGATCTTGCTCTTACCTTGTTCTTTCTTAGATCTAAAATTTGATCCTTTAAAACAGGACTATAACATGCCTTCAAAAATTTGGCTGCAGAATACATGGTAAAGGTGAAAGAATAAAAAGTTATTCTATGATGATTTTTTTTCTTCTTGAATGAATGGAGTAGAATCAACTGCTTTAAATGAAAAGAATCATTTTAAAATAATATTTCCTTTTCCTGATCATGTAAATAAAGTACCACATTGTGGAATATTTGAGAAATTCAAGAAAATGTAGACTAATCTGAGTACTCAGAGACAATCATTCTTATCATTTTGGTTCATTTGAAAGTAAAGGTTTTAAAGGCAAATAAGGAATCGCCCATTAAGATAGAAACAAAACCTAACGTCAAGGTCAAGAAGGTCATTGGTCTGAGTCTCATTTCAGGCCTGTGCTCCAAGGTTGCTGTCTTATAGGAAAAGAGAACTAACTTTTACTGGGAGTCTACAAAGCATATGTTCTTTGTATATATTTCCTCACAACAACCCTAGAAGTCAGATGTCATCGCTGTTTAAGGGACTGAAAGTCAGAAAATTATCACAGCTAGCATGTAGCAGAAGCAGTAGAGTGCTCAATGCATCTGCGTCTAACTGTGAGCATCTGTGTGTCCCACAACAGGGGCTGCCCGGGCCTCTGTGGGTAGATCACCTTGGGATGGGCTGAGACAACATGAACTCCTTAAAGAGGAGCTGTCAGGGGCCTCAGGGAAAGAACCCATGGAGAAGTCACAGTTGCTGGATAGTAATATGTGAGATGGGAGGAGAAAAGTTCATGCAGGATGCTTTCCTAGTATCCCTAGGCCTGTGGGGCATTAAAAACAGGCAGAACTGGGGACAAAGCTAGCATAGATGATAAATGCATCCAACCAGTGAACTGAAAGAGGTTCAGGAGGAGAATTGTTTTTCCTGAGTGACTGGAGTTCATTGAAAAGGACTGGTAAAAGGAAGAATGCAGGCCACAAATAAAGATCCTGGGCTTGAGCAGATGAGGTCACTTTCAAAGTGCGTCACTAGGGCACACTGTCCGAGAAGTTTGATGACAAGAGGAATTGTGTGGAGGGGAAGGAATTGTTCATGAAGGCTCTCTGCTTAGGGGAAGGGGATTTAGACTAAGGTAACTTTAAGTGTGTTTGTAAGTAAAAAACCGAGACAAGGGCAATGGAGGGTAATGGCGCCAGGATAGCAGGGGTGGGGCTGGGGGATGTGGCTACAGCCTACAGGGAAAAATCTCGCCAGGAAAGGGAAGGGAGTGAGGCATCCTGACCTCTGAAAGAGGCAGAGGAAGTCACTTAATGTGGAGGATGATTCATTCAGGTGTAAGGGAGGAAGCTGGTCAAGCTCACGTCAGCCACTCTTGATTTCAGCAAGTTAAAGCACTAGATGCAGAAGGGAACTTCAGGAAGGATGCCCGGGGTTCTGGAACTTCTCTAACCACAGCCCCACTTCCCAACATGCAACCACCTTCCTGGGAGAGATAACAGAGGAGTAGAGAGGAGAACAATGACAGTGACACCAAATTTTAATAACTTATGATTAAACAACCCTCAGTAGGACTCACAGATGAAAGTTCTTGAAATTGAGTCATTTTTTTTCCATGAGAACTGGAGAAACATCTTTTCAGTCCCTAGATTGGTTACTGGCCCCGCTCCTCAGAGAACCTCTAGGCACACCCTAGTGCAGGGCTAGTTCCTTGTCCTCAACAGTGATGATGTCATCAGTTGAAAGGTCATGGGGAGGGGAAGCCCTGAGAAGTGGGGAATGTTTAAAGTGCTTCTGGAGAGGAGAGAACGCATGTGTGGTCGACAGATCAACCCAGGAAAGCCCAATTGGGAAGAGCGTGATCTGAGGTCAGTGACCTGATTGGGACCAGGAAGCAAGGCTAGTGGTTCCCTAAGGTTAAAATGACAAGAGTTCAAGGGTTCTAGGATTCCAGGGAGCTCTTGAGGATGTCACTGAAACAGCTGGCCAATCAAGTTAGGGAAGACTAGTAGTTTGGAAAAAAAAACAAAAACAAAAAGACCGAGTGACCCTGAGTGAAAGCAGGACAGAGAACAGGTTTTGTAAGAGTGGAAAGGGGATGGTAAGGAATGGTAAGCAGTTTACCAGGTAGATGAAGTTAGGGGCACCAGTTTACATGGTGATGCACAGAGGACACCTGTTTACATGGTGATGCACACAGAGGACACCTGCTGGAGGGGAAGGAAGGTGCTGGTCTCTGTAGGAGGGTGAGGTGTTGAGTGTCACTTTGTCACAAAGGGCATGTCTTAAGGAATGTGACCTGAGCCAGGTGTGGTGGTGCATGCCATAATTCCAGCTACTTGGGAAACTGAGGCAGAAGGATTGCAAGTTCAAGGCCAGCCTGGGCAACTTGGAGATGAGAGCATGTCTCAAAATAAAAAAGGGCTCAGGTTGTAGCTCAATGGTAGAATGTCCTGGGTTTAATCTCCAGTACTGAGAACCAAGATTTTTAAAAAAGAAAGAAAGAAAAAGAGTACAACCTGTCTTTTCCTCAGAAATAAAGATTAATATGCCTTTGGTGTTTTAGTCTCCTGTGAGTTCTATGGCAAAAGAGGCAGTTTATTATAACAATTTATTATAACAATGAGAGCCCTGTCTATTGACTGTCTGTCATCTGTTATGCATTTGATGTGTATTGCCTCATTTAACCTCAACAACCTTGTGAAAAGTTATCACCTCCAGCTCAGATTAAGAGAATGGGCTCAGAGACTGGAAACTCACTCAAAGTCCCACAGTTAATACATGCTGAGATGCAAATTGAAGTCCATGAGACCCTCAAAGCCTATGTGTAAGGAAACCTATCCCTGAAGGTCATGTCTCTCCAAGTGTTGTTGAGGATCCTCTGCAGTCATCTCTAAGTGACTCCCAGCATTAGAATCGAGAGCTTGTTGAGAACACATGCTTTCTTGCCTTCTGTTAGACCAACTGAAGGAAAGTCTCCAGGAGTGGGACCTAAGGAAGTAGCCAAATGGAGGAATAGTACCATCTGAAAGAAGCCAGGATTCAGTTAAAGCAGTGGAGGTAGACAGAGTTGTTCCCAATGGAATCAGATGTTCCCAGGCCTCGGGGGCAGAGACTAGTTGAGCCACATTTTGAAAGTTGTGGAACTGAGTTAGATATAAACTGAGGAGGTTCTCCTGGGGAAGGTTTATTGGCTTCATCACAGAAAATAAAAGAGCCTAGGGATACTATGGTACAGCAATAGGCTTGGGCATTAGAGAGGCACAGGTTCACACCCTGGCTCTGCTGGTCACTGTGGGACCTTGGACTGGGAAGGGCTCCTCTCCAGCCCAACTTCCTCATATGATTCCCACATGAAGAGATTTCTCAGAGGATTAGTTAGTTTATGTAAAATGGCCAGGTGTGTTGAGCAAAGCGTGGTGCCTGTCTATGGTGGCCAGTAGAGGGAGCCAGGGGAGGCACCTGTTAGCAAGAGGCAAAGTGCTGAGCTTGTGAACTTGTCCTCTGCGAGGCTGGAGGGTTGTCAGTTGATAAAAAGCTGGGTGAACTGCTTCAAGTTTGCATTCAGTTTCCTCCAGGCTGGGCCATGACTCACCATCAGGACTGGAGCTGCAGACACTTCTGGGGACTCTATTGCCACTACTTCCTGTTATGTTGAAAGTTCACTTTGCACTGGAGCCTCCAGGTAGCCCTCCAGAGGGCCCCTTTGCCACTGGCCTCAGCAGACCTTCTACCCTGTGTGACTGGTCTAGAGTGCCTGCCTTCTGCTCCCTCCTGCTGTTCTGTGAGGAAGGAAGGCTCAGGCAGAGCCCTGCTGTTTTCAGGGTGTCACAGGGCCTGGTAATGGAGAGGGTGTTGAGAGTACCAGGCTGGGGGTCTGTCATGGCTCATAGCCCAAGTATAACAAGCAAGTTCATGTTCATGCATGAATAGGCAGAGACTTCAGGAGTCATGCAGTGCTCAGCCACATTACCTCAAAATAGAAATTTGTGAACAAAAACAAATATGTACTTTTATTTTTAACTTGTACTCCTTATAGGTTGTGTGCTTCAGACCAGCTGCACTGGGGGGACTGGAATGACTTTTCTATGGACCCCTTGTGCGGCTTTTTTTACACTCTTTTCTTTGCCCTGAAGAGGAGTGGTATTTCCCTTCCCACTTCCTGAGCCCATCCTATCACTTAGAGATTCCCCCTACCTAGGGGAAACCCCAGTAATTAAAAAGTGAGGAGAAGAGTAGAAAGGAACTGCTGGAACCTCCTTCAGTTTTTGCATCTTCGGGCCTTTCTCCCACAGAGCTCTCCCACCCAGGGCTAGTGTTTCAGCTAGAAACACCTTTGGGCATCATGCTCTTCCCTTTGCTTCCACTCAACGGACAGCCCCAAGCTTGTCTAGCTGGCAGACCCAAGGAGTTCCCAACCCCTGACTTACAGCTTTCTCTAAGACCTTTGCATCTGTGTCTTTTATTTCTGGCCTGTGGCTTCTGGTTTTGCTGCCTGTGATCTGCAATTTTGTTGTCTGCTAGTATCTGTGTATCTACCTATGCACTTCAAGTGATCTGGGAGTGGGCAGGATGATGAAGTATTTTTGAGGCTAGGAAGTCGAGTTTTAAGAGTATGTTTTCCTTGAAGAAGTTATAGTCTTGTCTACAGGAAATTTATTCCCAGCTCCTTGCCAGAATCATGGGTGATTCAATATTCCCTTAACTCTTATTCCCATGGAGCATGGGTGAGAATGGACTTGGAGGAGAGAAGCTGGCCTCGTGGCAAGACTATTAGGTGGACAGGAGCGAAGTGGTAGGTGTGGGGGCCTTCCCCGGCTGAGGGTCGCATTTCTCCTTCTTCCCCTGCAGCCCTGGCCCGCCACCGCTACATGAAGCAGGCTCAGGTCCTAGGTCCTCAGATGTTGGAAAAACCCCTGTACTGGGGGGCAGACAGGAGCTCCCAGGTTTCATCTTATGCAATGAACCCGCTGCTGCAGCGAGGTAAACCTTGCCAGAGTCTTGGGAGGGGGAGGGCAGAGGGCATGGGTAGGACATGGGTGCATCTGGGCCTCTGTGACCATCATGGGGGGGTGTGTATGATTGAGGATGGGAAGGAGTGGAATCGAGGTAAACAATGTGACTTTTGATGTCCTGATTTTGAGGTGTTTGTTTTGAGCCAGCAGTTCTGCATGTTCTGTCCTTGTTTCCATTCAGATTTGTCCTTACGGTCCAGCCTCCCACAGATGCCAATGACCCAGACCACCACTCACCCTCCTATCACCAATGGTGTCCTGGAATATTTGGAGAAAGAGCTGCGGAACCTCAACCCAGCCCAGCCTCTGCCCCCTGACCTCAAAGCCAGGTCAGGCCATCCCTGCAGCATGCTGTCCTCCCTGGGCTCCGAGGTTGTGGAACGCAGGATCATCCATCTGCCCCCACTGATCAGAGACCCACCCTCCTTGAGGAGGACCAGCGACTCCTCACACCAGCAGTGGCTCACCCCAATTTCCTCCAGACCCTGGGATCTTAGGGAGGGGAGAAGGCAGCACCACTACCCTGATTTCCACCAGGAGCTCCAGGACTGGGGTCCAAAACCCTGGGCACTGGGGAGAAGACAGCTGGAACACCCAGGGAATGGAAGGCGCCACCATTCCAGGCGGAACGGGTCACCCACGTCCTGGTCAGACAGGGACAGCCTGAGCGATGGCCCCTCGTCCAGTGAGGCACGCTGGCAACCCAGCCACCCGCCTCCCAGGAGCCACCGGGAGAGACGGAGCAGGTCGAGACCCGAGAGTGTCCCTAGGCGCGGGAGGCGCAGGGCCAGCAGTAGCTCCCCGCCACCGCCCTCAGGCCTCAGCTCCTGGAGCTCCGAGGAAGAGAAGGAGAGACCGCCCCGCAACTGGGGGACCCGCCGATCGCACTCCCCGAACTGGCAGGAGGAGAAGCCGCCCAGCTACCGCTCGCTGGATGTCACTCCAGGCAAGAATGGCAGGAAAAAAGGGAGTGTGGAGAGGCGCTCGGTGAGCCTGGGGCATCCTGCTGAGGGTTGGGCGTGGGCAGAGGACCCCTCCAGCCAGGCTTGGCTGCAGCCGGCGCGGTGCCTCCTCCTCTCCTGGTGTGCCCCGAGCTCCCCACGGGCTGGGTGAATGCGGGCTCCAGGGGAGAGGCTCCCAGCTTACAAGGGCTTCTCAGCCCCTCACTCCTGCTCTCACAGTACCTGTGAGGCAGGTACAGTAGGGTCCTCCTGTTTCACAAGTGAGGAAATGAGGCTGAAATGATTTGCAACCTGAGTGGGGGTGCAGGCCTGGGCCTTCACCCTAAAGCTTTACCTTCAATTTCTTTCTTTCTTTCTTTCTTTCTTTCTTTCTTTCTTTCTTTCTTTCTTTTTTTTTTTTTAAGGCTTTGCCTCCTGTCACAGCTGCCTGGCTTTGCTTAGCAATGGTTATTTTCATATCCCAAATTAGAACAGGCAGGGGGCCTGAGGACGTTTGTCAATTCAGCATGCAAAGCTCTGGTATATGTGAGGATGAGGCCTCTCAGACTCCCCGTGAAAGGGGCCTTTAAACTGATAAACAAACCCTGGCATCCGAAAAGTGGGTAAAACTTTAGGATGCTGTGAACAGACAAGGTACCAGACATAGTGATCACCCTACAAAGGGAACACAGGAGGACACAGGCCTTTTGGGTCGCCAGATATAGATCTTTCTTCTTTTTTAAAAGATCATTATATGATTAATACAGCCAATTGACAGACTCCCTTTAATGTTGCTAATTGTTGACATCATTCAAAAAATTAATGAACTTTTCAGAAACAATTTATAGGCTACCACGAAAATCTTTTTTTTTTTTTTTTTTTTTAATTCAACCAAGATCTTTTTCTCTTCTGTTGAGGTAGTCAAAGGAAACTGTACACAGCTCTAAGGGAAGTTCCCAGAGAGTAGAGGGATATTTTAAGAAGAGTGTGGTCTCTCATGGGCTATGAAGGATATGCCTTTCATTTGGAGTATGTGCTCTGCTATGACTTTAAAAATTAAAAAATCCATCATACGTAGTGTATGCAAAGGAGTAGGCCCCATTCTAGAGCAAATCTTGATGAGAGAGCAATTTGTGAGGAAGGAATGAAGACCAGTAGACATTTCTGAAGTAATCAATAGCAATTGTGGCATATTCTCCTCAAGTATCCTATGAGAGACAAAGATTAGCAAGAGTGTAAATAGCTGGGGTGCACAACTGGGGACATCTTATGCAGCAACTCATGAATCTACACAGCAAGCAATCTGAGTCCATGTGAGACTATGATTTTCTGATACTCACCTCTGCTCTGGAACTTTCCCTCATACATTCCCTGACTCGCTCAAGAGAAGCAAAAGAGAGTAGTGCTTGCAGTTATCGCTATTTGTGGATGGCGAAACTGTTCTTCCATGTTAGCATTAAGAAAATTAAATCTTGAAAGAAAGAGCAGATTTAGTCAAATCTGGGATAACTGCAATTACAGTTACTTTCTTCATATAGCAACTAAATATGTCTCTTCATTTTAACAGAAAAAAAAATGTAATTTTTAAAAACTTTGGCCCAAGATCTGAACTCTGTTTTCTTCTAAGTTAAATCTTTCTTTAAGTTAAATTATGTAACTTCTAAGTGGGAGAAGGGTAGGGGGATATTAATTCTGTTCCAAATACTGGGATAAATCCTTTTCAAGTCCTATTTCATTTAATCCTCACAACCATGTGGGCTCAAAGAAGTTGAGTAACATGCCCAAAGCCACAGAACCAATAGATAGTGAAACCCAAATTTAAATATCCCTCTAACTCTCAAGCCTGTGCCTTCTTCAGTAACTCATAGTGCCTCCTTAGAAAAAGGAAACTTTAAAGATCACTTATAACAATATATTATAGGACAGACCCCTCCCCCAAGGGACCTGCTCCTTTGCACACACCGTGTATGATGGATTCTTTTTAACAGTAGAACACACACTTCCAAATGAAACATGTAGCCTTCAAAACCCACAGAAGACTACATTCTTCTTAAAATATCCCTCTATTCTGGAGACTTCCCTAAAAGCCTTCAATAGTTCCCTTTGACTATCTCAACAGAAGTAAATGAGAAGAAGATTTTGGTCAAATAGAAAAAGATTGGGAAAGATGAGGAAGAAAAATATTTTCTAGTGATGTTATTTACTCCTAATTTTATGAAAATATCATAGCTTCTCTATCATCAAGATGTAAACAACAATTCTACCACAAGTGAACCAAATTTTCAATCATAAAGTCATTCCTAAGAGCCAAAGATTTTTTTCAAGGTCATTTTAAAAGTTTGGCGATTTGGGGTCTCTTTGAGTTTTTTTTCCCAAAGAGTTACCACTTGATCACATTCAACCTTCCACTCATAAGCTGACAGTCCCCAAAGACCCAGGGCCAAAGCTGAATTGGCAGATTGGTTATTTTCAAGGGTCCAGTGTTTGTGTTAAATAACACAATAGCTTGAATTTTGAATGTCTTTAGTAGGGCCAAGAATCTTCAGGTCAAAGTCTTTCTCTCTCCTGCTTTCTTTGGTGGGCCTGAGTGCTCTCTACACAGGTTACCATCCTAGCCTTGCCGCTTGCAGCTAAATTCACACATTATAGTGTTGTTAGGCCACTAGATGGTGATCTTTGATCATGTGCCACTTGAAATTTGTTTATTTATAGAATTAATAGCATATATCATTGTTTTCTTAAGTTGAACTTTAGCTGTTGAAGCATTACCATAACGTCAACAAAGCATTTATTAAACATTTTTTAAGTCTTCATAGAAATAGGAATTAAACTAAATATTTTTGGCTTACATGGAACCTTCTCTTGCAAGAGTAATGTTTAACAAACAGAAACAATGGCTACTGGGCTCGCGATCTCATTGGACCTAAAATAGAGAACTATTCTCTGCACAATGCCCAGAAGATGGGTCTCGCACCCCACTCGAGATAAGATGTCACTTCCACCAAAACTACAGTCTCTGAAATATAAAAAACAGAAACTTGGAGCTTTTCACTCTACTGATTACATACTGAATGGTCCCTGTGTTCCTGGTCTCCTTCAAATTGATGATCTTTCTTTTCAATCTTACTCTAATAGAAGGGGTTTCCCAAGGAATTTCTGGGTTGTTCCAAACTTGGCCCACACTTATCTGTTCTAATACCAAGAAAAAACTACTGTGTTTTTTCCTCTGGACTAACCTCAGATTTTCTGTAAACAATCCCAGTTTTTTTCTTTTTGTCTTGACTTTTGATTTAATAAAAAATTACATTAGGATTTTTGTAGTTTAAATCCGCTTTAAATAAAATATCTACTCCCTCAGCCTTCTAGGTCTTCCTTTAGCAAGTCCTGGACAAGTTCCTTTTGATCTATTTCATTCTTTTCCTGTGTCAGAGAATATTCATCTCAGAGTATTTTGATTTAAAATCATGTACCCTAAAACTCACTTTCCTAATAAATTGGAAACAGACTTTTTATAGCAACATGAATGTCATACACAGATGATACCTTTGGAACAGTGTATTAAAGGGCAAATCCCTTATCTTCCTATTTCAAATAAGATGAGGACTTACATGCCTGTGGACTATAACTGTATATGTTCAAAATGAAATGAAATGATCTCTACAATATAGAGAAAGATATTCGAGAAATCCCCTACAATACATTAGAAAAATTTGAGAAACCTAAACCATAGTTTCTCCTCTCATCCAAAAAGTAGAAAAAGCTCAAAGACCAAGTGGAATAACTTTTGAAGAAAAGCCACTGAGTTTGGTGAAGAAGAGGTAGTGATTTTTGAAAAATAACTCCAGAGAAATACTGAGGTATGAAGCTAAACATTTTTTAAAAGGGTGGAAAGGAATGATTCAGGAGATATAAATAGAAAGAGGAGCACTGTTGCTAGAATGAGTGGTAGAGAGATAAAGTGATGAATGGAACAGGGCACCTCTGTTTTTTTTTAAGTCTACAGGAGACTTGAAAATGTTTGAAAAACAGAGCAAGCAAGAAGCAGAGTGAATAAGACTAAGAACTTTTCAGAAATTAAAGTTGTTTGAGGGAGACTGTGGGGATCCCTCTGCCACATCCCACGTGGAGGAGGAAAGGGTTAACTACTGGAGGAGAATGTTGGCAATTTTTCTATCTATTACCCAAAAATCTTCTCTACTCAATAAACACACAAGAGCCAATACTCTTTTTAAATGAGAGGGGGCATGATGGGTCTGGCCATACCAGCTCTGGCCTCTCACAACAACTCACCCAACTCTCCTTTACTTATAACATACAGGTAAAGCAGGCAAGGACCGGGAAGAGCTTCTTCTGTGATGGACAGGATAGAGTGGAGTTAGGGGAGCCATTCTCTTAAGGGGGAAAGTTCCAGAAGGAGACAGGGAACCACTCCCACGCAGCACCACATGCTTCCCTGAAGTTCCTAGAAACCAGACCTCTGTGTCCCATGGCTCAGCCTAGTCTGATTCTGCCAAATAAGGATTGCTTCCCACAGGAGACTGTGAAGGAGGAAAATAGAGGAAGCTAAGCCTGGGGAAAGAGACTGGCTATGAACAGTCAAGAGGATTTTTCAGGTGCAGATCTGTGGTACCAGTAACCGCCACTCACTAGGGTCTGTACCCACACACCTTGTATATTGTATGCACAGACAGCAGATTACAGCTAACTGGATTGTTTTGTGTTCTTCTCTTCCTCAGGAGAAAGACAGCTCCCATAGCGGAAGGAGTGTGATCATTTAGTCCCCAGGCGCAGCACCACTTCTGTGGCTACTTCTTGGTTCCTGTGTGTCATCAGTATCACCAAAGTTCCCAGCTGACTTGGGGCAGTGGGGGACACTGCAAGTTTGCATCCAACAGCTTTGGCTTAGATTCTGAGAATCAAATAGAGGAATTTTTAAAACAAGAGTTTGAGGAATTGATGACTAGTTTTAGCCTTGGTTTATGCTCTCTGTATAATTATACAATCTCTGACATGCAATGGACCCTAATTGGGATGTGAACCCTCAGGAACACAGTAGCCTGAGTCTTCATGAGGTTAAAGTGCTGAGGACTAAGGCTGTTCTCAAACTGAGAACTCAGGAATCTTTAAGTGGAGATGGAAAGTGCTTTAGGAACAGAAAATCAATGGCATATTGGGGGAAAGTTCCCATGGGAACCTCTATTGTCTCTCTGTATTGTATATCTTAGGGAACCTTCTGTTTAGAGTCTGCTGCCCCCATCTCCAGTCCTGAGCACTCCTGAGTTTTTGGTCCAAAATAGTACAGAAATTCTGCAGCTGCGAGCCCTTTCTCAGGCTGTTTATTATGCATTTAGAAAAATCACAGGAAGCAGTTTTGCACAAACCTTATTCCTGTCTTGTTCTTTCCCTCTCTATATCTAATTTATATTTTCTTATATACTATGTATCCATTAAAATCACTTTAAATGTTTCTTGGTAACAACACAGTATAAATAAACAAGCAAAATAAATAAATTTATTGGGCTGAGGTTTCTGCCCATATAAATACTATCCTCTGGTGTCTTCGATCACAGTAGCTCAATCCTTTCCCTCAATCTAATGAAGTCATTGATAACCTCACACAAGGGGACCAGTTGGGAGTTCTGCCAAAAATAAACAACTAGGGGAAGCTCTCTCCTTCCTTCCTGGACCAGAGACTCCTCTTTTGAGGAGAGATTCTAAAGTGAGCCTAAGGAACCAACAAGAGAGACTCAGGTAAAGCTGATGACTCAATGAGGGACATTGCACTGTTTCCTGAGGCCCAAGACTCTCCTCCCCTGCCCCAGAGAGACTAGAGCTGACCGGCAGAGCCAGGAGAAGAAACCTGTCACAGCTAGCAGCCCTGCAGCTAGCAACCTGGTCCTAGAAGCCATTTTGTAGAACCAAGACTCTCCTCCTTGACCCAGAGAAACCCAGGTAGCTGGGGGACCAGCAGGACTCCCCCACATTTCTACCTCATCAACAGATATCTGAGAGACCTGCCAGGGGATATTCCTTCTGCTCCCTCACAGAACACCAACAGACCAGTGGAGCCCATTCTCCACTGAACCAAATGAACCAACCAAACCAAAAAAACATTACAAGGGCTTTGGAAGTTGAACTTTCATTGGACAGTAGGCAAAGACCTGTATGCAAAGAAAAACAGTGACTCCCTGTAAAATGAAATATTTAAATAGGACCCAGAGTCTCCTAACATAACACACAAAATGTTCAGAATATACGTTAAGAACCAAGAAATCAACTTCATTGAAAAATAAATTGATGCTGCCACTCCGCTCAATAAGATGTTGGAATTATCTGATGAGAATTTTAAAAGAAACATAAAATTACTATGAAGATCAACTACAAATATTTTTGAAACAAATGAAAAAAATTTTTAAATCTCAGAAAAAAATTTTAATAACAAATGGAAAGTATAGAACTGAAGAATACAATAACAAATTTAAAACTTGCTAGGTGGGTTCATCACCTAGGATAGAGGATAGAATCCATGAGCTGGAAGGCTGAGCAAGAGAGAAAATAGACTGGAAAAATGAACAGAGCCTCAGAGTTCTGAGGACAATAACAAAATACACAACATTCGTATCACTGGATTCCCAGAAAGTGAAGAGAAAGAGAGTGGGGATGATTGAATATTTGAAGAAATAATAGCTGAAAACTTCCCAAATTTGATGGAAGACTCCAACCTAGGGATCCAAGGAGTCAAGTCAATTCCAAACAGGACAAACCCAAAGAAATCCATGCCAACACATGTGATAATTAAACTTTTGAAAACTAAAATTAAAAAATCATGAAAACAACCAAAAAGAAATAGTGTACTATGTGCAGGGGAACACGAGTGGATTGTTCATCTGAACTACAAATAAGGAAATGATCAAATATTTCTTAAGTGCTGAATGAAAAGTTCTGCCAACCTACAATTCTATATCTGATAAAACTACCATTCAGGGATGAAGGAAAGATAAAAACATTCACAGATGAGTGAAAACCAAAAGATTTTGTGACTAATAGACCTATCCTTAAAATGCTGTCTAAAAGGAGTTCTTCAAACAGTAAGGAAATGATAAAAGGAAGAAACTTGGAAGAAGAAACAATGGAAAGACTAGAAATATCAGTCCATACAATCCTTTTTTAGAAGTTTTACAAATCATATTTGATAATTGAAACAAAAATTTTAATGTCATCTGATGCTCAAAACAATGATTTAAAGATAGAAAAGTCAAGGGGATTTAAATAGAAGTGAGGTTTCCATATTTCATTTAAAGGGGCAAATGTTGATACTTGTACAGTGTTAAAATTAACATGTAACATCCAGGAAAACCAGGGCACCACATGTCTTTTTATGTGAAGAAACAAACCCAAAAGTACTATGAATACATAAAAATGGAATCTGAAAAAACATTTCCAAGTAAACTGCAAAAAGACAAGAAATGCAAAAAGATGAATGAGAACCAGTGAAAACAGAGCGAATATAAATAATAGAATAACAGACTAAAGTGCTATAACATAACAATAATTACCTTGAATGTAAATGTTCTGAATATACCAATCAAAAGATGAAGATAGGGAGAGTGAATTAAAATAATCTACATATTAGAAACCCCTACTACATATAAGAAACTCCAAATTCAAACACAGATAAATTGAAAATAAAAAGTAGAAAAAGATAAACCACATACACATTAATCAGAAAAAGAAAGAGAACAGTAGTAGCAATAATAGTGTTCAATAAAGAAGATTTCAAAGCAAAGAAAATTACCAGAAACAAAATGGGATATTAAATAACAATAAAAGGATCAATCCACCCAGGAAGCACAACAAACTACAAGTTAAGCCACAGAACTTCAAATACATGAGGCAAAAACTGATAAAGCTGAAGTGAGAAATAGAAGAACCTGCAAATACCGTTCAGAACTTCAACACCACCCCGCTCCCACCTCAATAAGTTATAGAGTTATGAGGCAGAAAATCACAAAAGCGTGGGAGAACTAAACAATGCAATCAATCAAGAGGATCTAATTAACATATAAAATATACCAACCAACATGAAGAGAATACATTTTTCTCATTTGCTCAGGGAACACTGACCAAATAGACAAAAATAAAGAAACAAACAAACAAAATACACTCTAAAACAAAACATGATGTCCAGGTATGGTAGTGCATGCCTGTAATCCTGGTGAATAGTGAGGCCGAGGTAGGAAGATCAGAAGTTCCAGGTCAGCCTGGGTACTAACAGGGTTGGGGTTGTAGCTCAGTGATAGAGCACTTGGATTACAGGCATGTGACACCTCATCTAGCTTACTAAACTTCTAAAGGGAAATTAACACCTACTTTACACAATCTCTTCCAAGAAATGGAAGAAGAGGTAAAATTTCTCATCTCATTCAGAATAAAACCAAAGAAAGACATTACGTGAAAAAAAACTACAAAGATCTATAATAAACTTAGTAACAAATTATTTTATTTATTCTTTTTAATTTGTTTTTATTGTAAACAAATGGGATACCTCGTTTCTCTGTACATGAAGTAGAGGCATACCATTTGTGTAATCATACATTTACATAGGGTAACAGTTTTTGATTCATTCTGTTATTTTTTTCCTTCCCATTCTCCCCTACCACCCCTCTTTTCCCTCTATACAGTCCCTCCTTCCTCCATTAGTGCCCCGATCCCACCCCCAATTATGTGTCATCATTTGCTTATTAGCGAGATCATTCGTCCTTTGTTTTTTTTTTTTTTTTTGAGATTGGCTTACCTCACTTAGCATGATATTCTCCAATTTCATCCATTTGCCTGCAAATGCCATAATTTTTATTATTCTTTATGGTTGAGTAATATTTCATTGTGTGTGTGTGTGTATATATATATATATATATATATATATATATATATATATATATATCACAGTTTCTTTATCCATTCATCAATTGAAGGGCATCTAGGTTGGTTCCACAATCTGGCTATTGTGAATTGAGCAGCTATGAACATTGATGTGGCTGTATCTCTGTAGTATGCTGATTTTAAGTCCTTTGGGTATAGGCCAAGGAGTGGGATAGCTGGGTCAAATGGTGGTTCCATTCCAAGTTTTCTAAGGAATCTCCACACTGCTTTCCAGAGTGGCTGCACTAACTTACAGCCCCACCAGCAATGTATGAGTGTACCTTTTTCCCCACATCCTCTCCAACACCTATTGTTGCTTGTATTCTTGATAATCACCATTCTAAATGGGGTGAGATGGAATCTTAGGGTAGTTTTGATTTGCATTTCTCTTATTACTAGAGTTGTTGAACATTTTTTCATATATCTGTTGATTGCTTGTAGACCTTCTGTGAAGTGTCTGTTCATTTCCTTGGCCCATTTGTTAATTGGATTATTTGTATTCTTGGTGTAGAGTTTTTTGAATTCATTATACAGTCTGGAAATTAGTGCTCTGAAGTATGAGTGGCAAAGATTTTCTCCCATTCTGTAGGTTCTCTCTTCACATTGCTGATAGTTTCCTTTGCTGAGAGAAAGCTTTTTAGTTTGAATCTATCCCAGTTATTGATTCTTGCTTTTATTTCTTGTGCTATGGGAGTCCTGTTAAGGAAGTCTGTTCCTAAGTCAACAAGTTGAAGATTTGGACCTACTTTTTTCTTCTATAAGATGCAGGGTCTCTGGTCTGATTCCAAGGTCCTTGATCCATTTTGAGTTGAGTTTTGTGCAGGGTGAGAGATAGGGGTTTAGTTTTATTCTATTGCATATGGATTTCCCGTTTTCCCAGCACCATTTGTTGAAGAGGCTATCTTTTCTCCATTGCATATTTTTGGCACCTTTGTCTAGTATGAGAAAATTGTATTTGTTTGGGTTTGTGTCCATGTCCTCTATTCTGTACCATTGATCTAACTGTCTATTTTGGTGCCAATACCATGCTGTTTTTGTTACTATTGCTTTGTAGTATAGTTGAAGTTCTGGTATTGCGATACCCCCTGCTTCACTCTTCCTGCTAAGGGTTGCTTTAGCTATTCTGAGTTTCTTATTCATCCAGATGAATTTCATGATTGCTTGCTCTTTTTGTGTAAGGTACGTCCTTGGGATTTTAATTGGAATTGCATTGAATCTGTATAGCACTTTTGGTAGTATGGCCATTTTGACAATATTAATTCTGCCTATCCAAGAACATGGGAGATCTTTCCATCTTCTAAGGTTTTCTTTAATTTCTTTCTTTAGTGCTCTGTAGTTCTCATTGTAGAGGTCTTTCACCTCTTTGGTTAGATTGATTCCCAAGTATTTTATTTTTTTAAAGGTGATTGTGAATGGGGTAGTTTTCCTAGCTTCCCTTTCTAAAGATTCATCACTTATGTATAAAAATGAATTAGATTTATGTGCATTGATCTTATATCCCGCTACTTTACTGAATTCACTTATGAGATCTAAAAGTTTTCTGGTGGAATTGCCCAGTTCTTCTAAGTATATAATCATGTCATCAGAAAATAGGGATAGTTTGAGTTCTTCTTTTCCTATTCGTATCCCTTTAATTTCCTAAGTCTGTCTAATTGCTCTGGCTAGAGTTCTGAGGACAATGTTGAATAGAACTGGTGAAAGAGGGCATCCCTGCCTTGTTCCAGTTTTTAGGGGGAATGCTTTCAGTTTTTCACCATTTAGAATGATATTGGCCATGGGCTTAGCATAGATGGCCTTTACAATGTTAAGGAATGTTCCCACTATCCCTGTTTTTTCTAGTGTTTTGAGCATGAAGGGATACTGTATTTTATCAAATGCTTTTTCTGCATCTATCAAAATAATCATGTGATTCTTGACTTTAAGTCTGTTGATATGGTGAATTACATTTATTGATTTCTGGATGTTGAACCAATCTTCCATCCCTAGGATGAAACCCATTTGATCGTGGTGCACTATATTTTTAATATATTTTTGTATATGATTTGCTAAGGTTTTGTTGAGAATTTTTGTATCAATGTTCACTAAGGATATTGGTCTGAAATTTTTTTTCTTCAATGTGTCTCTGTCTGGTTTAGGTATGAGGGTGATGTTAGCTTCATAGAATGAGTTTGGGAGGGTTCCCTCCTCTTCTATTTCATGGAATACTTTGAGAAGTATTGGAATGAGATCTTCTTTAAAGGTTTTGTAGAACTTGACTGAGAACCCATCTGGTCCCGGACTTTTCTTTCTTTGTAGGCTTTTGATGACTTCTTCTATTTCATTACTTGAAATTGATCTAAATTGTGTATGTCCTCCAGGTTCAGTTTAGGTTAATTCATGTGTCTCTAGAAACCTGTTGATGTCTTCAAGATTTTCTATTTTCTATCTTGTTGGATTTTCAAAATAACTTCTAATTATGTTTTGTATTTCACTCCTCTCTGTTGTGATATTTCCTTGTTTATTCTGAATTTTAGTAATTTGAGTTTTCTCTCTCCTTCTCTTTGTTAGTGTGGCTAAGGGTTTATCAATTTTGTTTATTTTTTCAAAGAAACAACTATTTATTTTGTCAGTTTTTGGATCGTTTCTTTTGTTTCAATTTCATTGATTTCAGCTCTGATTTTAATTATTTCCTGTCTTCTGCTACTTTTGGTGCTGCTCTGCTCTTCTTCTTCTAGAGCTTTGAGCCGTAGTATTAGTTCATTTATTTGTTAATTTTTTCTTCTTTTATTGAATGCACTCCATGAAATAAAATTTTCCTCTAAGTACTGCTTTCATCATGTCCCAGAGATTTTGATATGATGTATCTTTGTTCTCATTTACCTCTAAGAATTTTTAAATTTCCCTCCTGATACCTTCTGTTATCCATTCATCATACAATAGCGTATTATTTAATCTCCAGGTGTTGGAATAGTTTCTGTTTTTTATTCTGTCATTTCTTTCTAATTTCAATCCATTATGATCTGATAGAAATACAAGGTAGTGTCTCTATCTTCTTGTACTTGCTAACATTAGTTTTGTGGCATAAAATATGCTCTATTTTAGAGAAGGATCCATGTGTTGCTGAGAAGAAAGTGTATTCACCCTTTGTTGGATGGTATATTCTATATATGTCTGTTAAGTCTAAATTATTGATTATGTTATTGAGATCTATGGTTTCTTTGTTCAATTTTTGTTTGGAGGATCTGTCCAGTGGTGAGAGAGGTGTGTTAAAATCACCTAGTATTATTGTGTTGTTGTCTATTTGATTTCTAGAATTGAGAAGGATTTATTTGATGTATATGGATGAGCCACTGTTTGGGGCATAGATATTTATGATTATTATGTCTTGCTGATTTATGCTTCCCTTAAGCAGTATGAAATGTCCTTCTTTATCCCTTCTGACTACCTTTGACTTGAAGTCCCAATCATCTGCTATGAGGATGGATACTCCAGCTTTTTGCTGAATCTATGTGCATGGTTTGTTTTTTCCCATCCTTTCACCTTTAGTCTGTGTGTATCTCTTTCTATGAGATGAGTCTCTTGCAGGCAGCATATTGTTGGATCTTTCTTTTTAATCCAATCTGCCAGTCTATGTCTTTTGATTGATGAGTTCAGGCCATTAACATTCAGGGTTATTATTGAGATGTGATTTGTATTCCCAGTCATTTGACTCATTTTTGTTTTTTGACACGACTTGGTTTCTCCTTAATTTGGCTATTCCTTTAGGATAGTTCCTCCCTTTGCTGATTTACATCCTTGTATTTCATCTCTTCCTCATGGAATATTTTGCTGAGAATGTTCTGTAGTGCCAGGTTTCTTTTTGTAAATTCTTTTAGCTTTTGTTTATCATAGAAGGATTTTATTTCGTTGTCAAATCTGAAGATAAGTTTTGCTGGGTATAAGATTCTTGGTTGGCATCCATTTTCTTTCAGAGCTTGAAAAATATTGTTCTAGGCCTTCTAGTGTTCAGAGTCTTGGTTGCAAAATCTACTGATATCTGTATTGGTTTCTCCCTGAATGTAATTTGATTTTTTTCTCTCACAGCCTTTAAAATTCTGTCTTTATTTTGTATGTTAGGTATTTTCATTATAATGTGCCTTGGTGTGGGTCTATTGTAATTTTGTATATTTGGAGTCCTATAAGCTTCTTGTACTTGATTTTCCATTTCTTTCATCAGATTTGGGAAATTTTCTGATATTATTTCATTGAATGGATGGTTCATTCCTTTGGTTTGTTTCTCTAAACCTTCCTCAATCCCAATAATTTTCAAATTTGGACTTTTCATGATATCTCATAATTCTTGTAGATTCTGTTCATGATTTCTTACCATCTTCTCTCTTTGGTCAACTTTGTTTTCAAGGTTAAATATTTTCTCTTCAATGTCTGAGGTTCTGTCTTCCAGGTGCTCTATCCTATTGGTTGTGCTTTCTATGGAGTTTTTAATTTGGTTTATTATTTCCTTTATTTTAAGGATTTCTGTCTGTTTTTTTTTTCAGTATCTCTAACTCTTTTTTGAAATGAACTTTTGTTTCCCGCATTTGCTCTTTTTAACTGTTGAGTGGTGCGATCATTCAAAGCCTGCATTTGCTCTTTCATCTCATCGTTTGCTTCTCTGATCATTTTAATTATGTACATTCTGAACTCCCTTTCGGACATTTCTTCTGCCATGCTGTCATTGGATTTTATTGATGTAGCATCTAGGTTTGTTTGGGACATTTTCTTCCCTTGTTTTCTCATATTGGTCAGGTATCTACCCCTCTAATAGTGAAACTCTATTAACTTATAGTGTCCCTGTTGATTTCCAATAACTCGCCTGCTAGCCTTCAGTAGCCTGAAGTCTTGGAGGTACTTGATAATGGTGCTCCACAAGGAAGCTGCCTTTTTAGGGGTGATGTCCATCAGGTGGGGTATATTTCCTGCTGGTGGGAAGAGGCGCCTCCACTTGTTGACCGATGGTCACTCAAAAGGGGACTAGACTATGGGCTGGGGCATGGCTGGTCTGGGCCTGTGTCTCTGGTTCTACCACTCTGGTGGGAAAGCCTTGCCTGGTGAGGAAGACTCACCAGTGGGGACGTCTCGCTGGGCAACTCTCCTCCGAGAAGTTCCGTTCAGTCCAGAACTACCACCTGAGCTAGGGGGCCTGGCCCTGCGAGGGACTCTCTCTCTGAGCAGTCCTCCTCTACAATGTTCCCTGGGGACTGGACCTACTGCCCAGGCCTGGGACCCTAACTCTGCGCCAAAACCTCTTGCTGGGCGGTTCTCCTCCACAATGCTCCTGGTTGACTGGGTTCATGGCTCCAGCAGGGGAGTCTCACTGGGCAACTCTACTCCACGAAGTTCCCTGCATTCCAGGACTACTGATCCATCCAGGGAGCCTGGCCCAGTGCAACTCACCCGGCTGCTCTGAGTTGGTCGAGTCTCTCAATGCCTCCTCTTCTTGAATCCTGAGTCTTGTCAAAGGGCCTCCAGCCTCCTGTAGGTGCCTCAGGAAGGGAGCTACCCTTCCAATGATGATGGCCATGCCCTCAGGAATAATTCAAAATGCCTGCACCAGCCTCCAAAGAAGTGAGGAGCCCCAGGGAGGGTGCACTGAGTCAGCATAGAGTCAAGTGCAGTGTCCCTCAGCAGTAGCGGGGCAGGCAGGCTCAGTGATGGTGTCTGACCTTGGCTTGGGGGTCAGGTAGGTTGGCTAGCTCAGCAATCAGTAACAAATTCTTAAGCAGAATATTAGTAAAACCTTTAGTACATAAGAATAGTTATATGTCTTGAACAAGTGGGATTTATTCCAGGTTAGCAAGGTTTAAGAATTTGCATCTAAATTCAGGAAAGTTTTTTTAATACTTATCTGGTTTTGAGAAATAGGGATCTATTTCACTCTTCTACATATGGATATCCAATTGTCCCAGCACCACTTGTTAAAGCTGCTGTCTTTTACCAATGTATGTTTTTGTCACCCTTGTCAAGAATCAGATGACTATATCTGTGTGGATTTGTCTCTGTGTCTTCTAGTCTCTTCCATTTGTCTATACATCTGTTTTCATGCCAGTACCATGCTGTTTTTTTTACAATGGATCTGTAGTATAATTTGAAATTGAGTATTGTGGTGCCTTCAGCATTGTTCTTTTTGCTCAGAATTTCTTTGACTATTTTGGGTCTTATTTTAGAATTTTCTTTTTCTAGCACTGTGAAGTATGTCATTGGTATTTTGATGTCTATTGCATTGAATTTGTAGATGGCTTTTGGTTATATGGTCATTTTAATGATATTAATTCTGCCTATCCATGAACATGGTAGATCTTTTCATCTGCTACCATTTTCTTTAATTTTCTTTTTAAGTGTTCTTTAATTTTTCTTGTAGAGGTCTTTCTCTTCCCTGGTTATATTTTTTCCTAAGTGTTTTTTTTAACCTATTGTGAATGTTTTCTTAATTTCTTTCTGGGCAGGAAATCAAATTTTTAAAGATAGGCAAGATTTGAATCGAAATTTTGCCAAAGAAGATATAAAAGTTGCTAATTAGCACTTGAAAAAATTATCCGCATCATTAGCTATAGGGAAAATGCAAATTAAAACCAGAATTAAATGCCACTTCACTGCCACTAGAATGGTGTGTTAGTTAACTATGTCTTCCACAACAAAATGCCATAGACTGGGCGTCTTAAACTACAGTAATTTATTTCTCACAATTCTGGAGATTGCAAGTTCAAGATAAGGTGTCACCAGGTTTAGGTTTTTCTGAGGCTTCTCTCCTTGACTTGCAGATGGCTGCCTTTTCTGTATGTTCTAATCTCTTTATATAAGGACACCAATGGGATTGGATTAGGACACCCCATAAAGAGCCTAATTTTAACTTAATTACCTCTTTAAAGGCCTTAACTCCTAATATAGTCACATTCTATCGTACTGGTGGTTAGGGATTCAACATATGAATGGGGAGGGGCACCAGTCAGCCATAATGTGGTTATCTATACATAGAATTCTATCTACAATAGAAAGGAACACTTTACCAACACATGCTACAAAATGGATGAGTCTCAAAAACATTATGCCAAAAGAAAAGAAGCCAGATGCAATGAAGACATATTACATGATTTGATGTAAATGAAATATCCAGAAAAGGCAAACCTAAAGAGACAGAAAGTAGATTAGGGATTGCCTGGGATGGGGTTGAGCAAGAAATTGTGACTGGATGCAAGTATGCTTACTAGGATGATGTGAATGTTCTACAGTTGGATTGTGGCAATGATGAACAAGTTTATAAATTTACAAAGAAGTTATTAATCATACGCTCACAATGGATGAATATCCTGTATACTATACCTCAATAATGACTTTAAGTATAGTTAGATGAACATTATTCCAAAAGTATTTTTTCCTCTGCACATATAGAATGAGAACAATAGCTATCCTTTTAAAATGTACTTATATGAATGTTATTTTTAGATTTTAAAAAACCTGGCTTGACTTTAACAAACAAAAAGGAAATTTGAAGTGAAACTGGAGGAATTGTTAAACTTCAAATCTTTCATTTTGAGATATATTACTTCTTAAAGGAGCCCTCCCAGATTATGAAATAAAGACAAAGGAAAAGTTTGAGCAATCACAAACACTGTGCTTTTAATACCTCGGGTTTCAAATGGACTTCCTGGTATAAAATCATAAATGCTAACACTCATACTTCCTTTAATATTACAACCCCTCAACTCCAACTTAGTTTTATTGTTAAATTAAACAAAACTCCTAGTTTATTTTAGAAAACCTTAAAAATATCATTTTTATTCAAGGTTATTTTATAACATCTGCAGAAAAGAAAGAAAGAATTCTTCAGGTCATCTTAAAAATCAAAAGCTATTTTGGTCTTTTACAAATCTGTAGAAACAAAGCTACACTTTTCTTGGGAGGAATTTCATGAAGAACAGGTTTCACAGACTTCATTACAAGTTCAAGTACATCAAAATATGAACTAGCCAAACCTTTGGACTTTTGAAATTAGCTCAAATATTGTGCAATTCTTGTTTACATTTCAGATAAGTCATTAGATAGTTTAACAGCATGGGAATCTTAATTTCTTTACCTTGAATGAAAGGAAAACAAGTAGAGAAATAATGGATAAAGACAGAACATAGTCAAGTTTTGTATTACTGGAAAGTTTATTATGCCTGAATTAGTTTGTAAATACAATCTTTATTTAAACAGTCAAGTCAAATACACTGTGCTTCCTTGATCCTGTTATCAGACAAAAAACATGATTTGTAAGACAGCATCTGAATTTTTAAAAAGTACTTTTAGTAGCTGATTTTGATTTTGTTCAGTTTCCTTTTATGTTGATACTCTTCTTGGAAGCTTAAATTGGTTTACATATTTTATTTCTTACAAATGAGAACTATGAATCCATTTACATATGGAAGTATTATTTTATCAAAGTTTATAATGTTTGTTATCTGTTTAGCAATCATAATTCTCATAATTATTTGGATTGGTTTTATATTAACTCAGCTTCTCCATTTCCAGTTTTTTATTTTTATTCATCTTTTCTCATCTGGATTTTTATCATCAAAAAACTTTTGCAAAAAATGCTCATAAAGGGCTGGGGATATAGCTCAGTTGGTAGAGTGCTTGTCTTGCATGCACAAGGCCCTGGGTTCAATCCCCAGCACCGCAAAAAAAAAAAAAAAAAAAAAAAAAAAAAAAAAAAAAAGCTCCTAAAGACAAAGTTCCTTGGACTTGTTCTTGCTTATGGAAGTTGTCAGTAGCCTTAAAACATCAACCACATCTTGGAATAATTTTTTCTTTAGAATATTATAGCAATTGCTTAATTATACTTTCTTTGATATTAAATGTTGCTGTGAAAAAAATTAAGGACAGTCTGTGGGGCTAGTTTTTATTTCTATTTCATTTTCTCAATAGATCAATATTTCTTAGAGTCTGGTACCTGGATAAGCTTTATCAATATAATCTGGGAATTTGTTATAATGCAATTTCTCAGACCCTTTATTGAATTAGAAATTCAGAGTACAGAGTTCAGTACTTTGTTTTGACAAACTCACCCAGTGCTTCTCATGCACACTGAAATTTGATAACCAATTAAATATTTACTTTGTCTGCCTGAATGCTTGAAAATATCTTGTCTTGAAATTCAGGATAGAATTGAGAGCTCTCTATCAAAATTTGCTGGACTCATTTTTCAATGTGTACTTTGGTTGTTTGTTGCTTAGGCTTAATGACCATCCATGTTTGGATAAACAAAAAAGAAAACAGCTGTATGTATTAGCCTATTGGATGCAGAATCTCTGAAAAACATGCCTATATAATAATTTAAGCTTATCTTTGTTTACATCCATCCCTGGCGTGGTACCCTTGTAATTCTATACTTGGATGATAGAAATTAGTGTGATCCTATAACTCCTGCACCAGGTAGGCCTCTTGCTCCCAAGTTTGACTTTGGCTCCATGGGTTTTGTAGGATTGGCTTCTAGCTGTAGATGTGGAAGCAATGATGGAGAGTGGAGTAGGGCAGGAGAATTGGCACTCACCGGAAAATTATTCACCCAAGTGGGGCCTTTAGGTCTTTAAGCAAGGCAAAGTCTATCAGGCAGGGGTTAAAGGGACTGCTTCTGCTGGTAATAGAAACCCATTAGGGTTTACCGTTAATAGATATTGGAGCCATCTGAATTCTTTTGGAGTAATCATTCCAGTTCCTGGGTCCTATACTTTCCTAATTGATATCCTGTCTGGTCATCTCCTCTACCCAAGTCAGTCCCCTCACTTGTTTTTGTCTCTGTGGTTCTTTTTCTTTCTTTCAAGCTGTGTTTCCTCATGGATCCTCTTTTCCTTTTTCTTTCTGTATTTGTTCATCTGTGCTCTCTGCTGGCCATGGTTTTGCCTGGTTCTAATTTCACTCCTACATAATTTTTGCCTTTCTGAAATTTACCATGGTGCCAACACCTATCCTCCCCAACAACTGATTTACTCTCTGTACCTGTGTCCTAATTCTAAATTATTGAGAAAGTGACAAGTCCTATTTGGATCATTGTCAACTGTTGGCTGAATCTAAAAGAAAGGCAGGGTCACTTAATACCTAGAAATTCACCTCTTTTGGGGTTGTGACTGGAGAGTTTCTCTAAGAGAAGTGCTTAGGTAGGGAGGATCTGTGAAAAAGAAATATAAGATATGGTCTTTGTCTTCAGAGAATTTAACACCCTGAGCTCAGAGTCTGCTGTGGCTCCTTATTAGAATTCTGGCTCCTTTTGAGTTTCCATAACTAAACACTGGTGATTGTAGATAAAGTTAGCCTGGGGTAGGTTAATAACAATGTGATCTTGGCTTACTGAAGATCTGAACTTTCTTCTTCACCTATTAAACTTAACACCGTAGATTATAATATTTGTGGAGTATCTGCTGTATCTTCAATGCTTGGCATATGCTATTTTATTCTCTCAGAAACTCTATTAATAGAAAGGTTATTATCACCATTTGACTCAAGGCTCAGAGGAATTAAGAAGGTTTTCAAAAGGACCTATAATAGTACACAGCAGAATAGAGACTCAAACTGAAGTTGCTACTCTAGCCTCCATGCTGTTTCTAGTAAGGAGACAAAGCTGCCTCCATAACCACAGTAATAAGAGGTTTACTTCAAGTAGGAGCTAAATCCACCTCTTTAGAGGGCACAGAGTCCCAGAAGACACCAGAGCAATGTAGAAATCTGTTAGAGGTAGATTGGGTTGGCTGGGTTTGTTGGTTATGGCCCAGCCTATGCCACACTTCAGGCTGCACATGGTAACACAGCCTATGCCCCACTGTACGGGCCTCATAATTTCTCAGGAACCACAAAAGATCTCATTAACTCTCCCTTGCTGCCATACCAAGTATTAATCTCACCTTTGAGGAGGTTACCACTCTAGTCTGTCAGGGAGGCAGAAAAGATCAACAACACAAAATAAAAATCATGTGTGTTTGAGTTTTTCATAATTATACTGGAAAAACTTTTTATTCTGCACAGAAGACTTCTGGGTCCTCAAAAGGTATAGAGATTCCCCACCATCACCCCCTCCCCCAGCAAGCAAGCAATAAATTCTGCTGCAGCAAACACCAGCTGACTATCCTATAATCCAGTTCTGCTGTAACACTATCAATATGGAGGAACTCTGTACTTTTGGGTTTTATGGAAACTTTGTTGAGTATCAGATGCTTGTAGACTGAGTGGAGAAACCCAGCCAGGCTTCTCTGTTCAGATTCCTCCTTTTCTCTCTATGCAGCATTTCTTCCTCCAAGGCATGGGACAGAACTTTCTGAAATGGTAGTCTTGTCTTCTACTACCAGACAAGGTAGGCCCACCTTGGAGAAGAAAAATTCTAGTTTCAATGGCCTGCCTTATGAAAGGGAGTTATAAGCCAAGAAACATGAACAAAAACAAAAAATATATATCATTATATCACAGAAAGTAAATTTATTATTTTAAAAAGTCTATTGCAGTAGGAGAATGACCAAGAAAAACCATTCAAAAACTAGGTTTTTATTTACAATGTACCTTTTCAAATATGTTAGAAATTCTGGATCTGGTCATGGTCGAATGTCCCATTCCTTCCTAACTCTCCTGGTAGCTAAAAAAATGCAGGACATAAGAAGACCTGAAGATGGACAAAAGAAGATGGACCCTAGATACCTTGAGATTTGAGGAACTAAGTGGTAGTAAATTTGGCTTTCCTTTTATCTCCCACATATCCCAGATAGGGTGCCAGGGGAACCTGCAACTGGGAACCAGCCAAAAAAAAAGTCTTCCATTTGTATTCCTATTGACCTTCTTTGGCTTTGTCCTGGGATGCAGTGAAGTTACTTGAAACAGTGTGATCCTTTGCATCTTACCCATATGATTTGTCAGGCAGATCTAGGGCAGCGTTCACTCTAGGGCTAATTAATCCCCACTACAAATATTCTCAGTACTCTACCCGATATCCCATGAACTGTTAATTTTCCAGTCTGGTTTGTAGGACAATACACTATTCTCTGTCCTGTGTGACAGATACCTTTCCCTCATTTCCTTTCAAATAATTCTTTGCACAGTTTTGGGTGGTTTCCTCACATGCATGTATGTAGTATTCTTCTGAATATTTGGGGTTGGGGGGTACTGGTCTCTAGGATGCTCTTAGTGTGCAGCTCTCTTCACTTTGGTAGTTTGTCCTATGAATTCTTGTCACCTTGATTTTCCTGGACTTTTTATCTCAGGGAGTCTACTAGGATAATTAAGCTTTCCTTCCTTCTTCATGACTAATATCTCTCTTAAGGAGTACGTTTAGGCATTCATAATGGCTCATTTCATTTCTTTCCCATCTTAGGGACAATTGTCTGGCATTCAGTGTCTTTAAAATTGGTTTCATGCATTTTGTCTGTTTTTGTTTGTTGATTTCTTAGTTTCATGCAGGAATGTAAATTCAGTCACCATTCCTTCATCCTGGCCAGAAGCTGAAGTCTCTATTTACTTTTGAAGGTATACTCTGGGATCTGTCATATTTGTGTCAATTAATGCCTCTGGAATAGAAGTGTGACTGTTTAAACCATTTCGAAATAAACCCTAGTACAGATATATCATTTAAAATAGTTCAAAAACATTTTTGAAAACCAGGAATGAACTTTAAGAAAATGTGTGAAAGGTCTTTATGGAAAATATTATGAAACTTTATTGTGAGATATTAAAAAGATCTAAATGCATACAGAAATATGTCATGGTTTTTTTTCCCCCTCTGGGGATGGGAGTACAGGGAATTGAACTCAGGGGCACTCAGCCACTAAGCAACACCCCCACCCTATTCTGTATATTATTTAGAGACAGGGTCTCTCTGAGTTGCTTAGTACCTCACTTTGACTGAGGCTAACTTTGAACTCTCAAGTCTCCTGTTTCAGTCTCCTGAGCCGCGGGATTACAGGCATGCGGGCCATCAAGCCCAGTCAGAAATATGCTGTGTTTATTGATGGAGATACTCATTATCATAAAGATGTTCACTTTTTCCCCAAATTAGTCTATATTTTATCTATATTCATATCTAATTCATGTACTTTTTGACATTTTGGTTGATTTTTTTAATGTTTTTATGTCATTTTTCTCCCTTTATGATATACAGTTCTATGAGGTTTTGACAAATGCATAGATCATGGCTTCACAACTGTTGCACTATTGGATCAGATAGCTCTTTGCTGCAGGGGAAGGGATTGTCCTGTCATTGCAGGATGAACAGAAGCATCCCAGGCCTCTATTTATAAGATTCCAGTAACACCCCTAGTTGTGATCACCAAAAAGTCTCCAGACACTGCAAAATTATTCTCATTCGGGAACAATCGGCATATTCAATGATCTACTATTACACACAACACTCCATCACTAAAAGTTTCCTTCTCCACTGTAGTAAACAGCTCCCTTCTCTCCAAATCCTGGCAACCACTGACCTGTTTTCCATCCTATATTTTTTTGCCTTTTCCAGAATGTCATATTAGTGGTACCACACAATATGCAGCTTTGCAGGTATGGTGTAGTTCTCTGAGTGAAATGCATTTATGATTCATCTATGTTTTTATAAAATTCAATAGCTCATTCCTTTTTATTTGTTCAACTGTACGAATGTTCCACAGTTGATCAATTTAACTGTTGAAGAACATCATGGCTCCTTCTAGTTTTGGCAAGTAAGAGAAAATTTGCTATAAACATTTGCAAACAGATTTTGGTGTGAACATAAGTTTTCAATTCACTTGGATAAAAATACCTAGCAGTGAGATTTCTGGGTCATGTAGTAAAGCTGTATTACAGGTATGTGAGACAGCCTGCTAGCTAGTAGTCTTATGGGGTTAAGAGACACACCAGAAAATTAGGAGTTAAAAAAGTGAACCGAGCCAGGTGCATTGGTGCCTACCTGTAATCTCAGTGGCTTGGGAGGCTGAAACAGGAGGATCAAGAATTCAAGGCCAGTCTCAGAAATTTAGCAAGGCCCTAAACAACTTAGCAAGACCCTGTCTCAAAATTTAAAAAATAAAATTAAAAAGGGCTAGGGATGTAGCTCAGTAGTAAAGTGTCCCTGGGCTTAAAATAAGGACTCATCTTCAAGGTCATGAAAGTAAGACAACACACCAGGAAACAGGAAGATGGGAAGTCAACTCAGCCTTCTGAGACTATGTAGTCAACAGAAATATCAAGAAGTTAGAGCCATACAAGATGAGGTCACTAAAATCAAACCCAATGAGACAGCACAATAGCCTGCCCTGTAAAATAATGATTAGATGATAAGGGGCACATTCCAGGTGGACAAAGGCAAGTGCATGTAGACCATAGTCACAGATGTAACCTGCAGTTCCCTTACTTTATTAGCACAGTAAAAAATACACCCCATGGTGCAGACCATAATGAGACATTCACACCAAGAAGCGTGATGAAGAAGAGCTCAGGCACAACTAAAACCCCACCTCAACGACTATGACAACATTGATACTAGGTCTCAGCCTACCCTACAGATGCCATGAAAGTTTGTGCACTTTTGTCCTCTTTTGAGACAGTTTGACATGCTTGTCAGAGCTGTGGCGCCCTTCAGAGCAGAAGTCCCAATTAAAGCCTTGCCTGGATAGTCACACTCCCTGATCCACTTGCATTGCTATTGTCACTGGGTCAGATGGTCCATCTCCAGTTACCATATGTAGTAAACTTACTTACAAAGTTAAACTATCGGACTGGCTTCAAAAGTGTCTTTACCACTTTATATTTCTATAAGGAACCAATGAGAATGCTGGGTGTTCTCATCCTCCCAGCATTTGGGATTGCTTTTTGTTAATTTTTTGTTTTCTTGTTTTGTTTTTTCTTCACATTGTAATAGATGTGTAGTGGTAGCTAACTGTGAGTGTAATTTGCATTTCCCTCATAACAAATTTCTTCATGTGCTTCATCCACATTATCTTCTCTGGTGTCTGTTTAGCTATTTTGACCATTTTTAAGTTGAATTGTTTATATACTTGAGTTTTAAGAGGGGGGAAAAAAAAGTAAATCACAGAGGAATACATTCAGTATGATCCCATTTAAATTAGACACGAAAACATTCCAGATGAAATAACACATTGTTTTATATACAAATATACATTATAAAACCATTTTTAAAAAGCAAAAGACTTGGCAGTGAAGTTGATGGTAGTAAGGTATTTTTTTTGCTATTCGTTTCTTTTTAAATTAACTTTAAATTTTAAGATAGTATATATTCATGCGTAGTTGTAAGAGATAATACAGAGAAATCCTTTGTACCCTTTATCCCAATTTCGACATCTTACAAATCTATAACATAAACAATATTAGAAGTAGGATCTTGATATTGGTATAATCAAGAGGCAAACCATTTCCACCACCACAGGATCTCTCATAATGCCTTTTTATAATGTCCACCTCCTTCTGCCCACCCATTCCTTAATCCCTAACAACCACTAATTTGTTCTCCATTTCTATTTTTGTTGTTTGAAAATGTTGTGTAAATGGAATCACATGTTATGTATCCTTTGGGGATTGGTGTTTATCACACAGAATAATTCTCTTGAGATGCATTCAGGCTGTGTATCTCAATAGCTAATTATATTTCATTGCCTAATATGAATGAAACATAGGTCATTTAACCACTTACTTCCTGAAGGACATCAGAGTCATTCGCAGTGTTTGGTTACTACAAACATGATGAAACTTTCATATACAGGTTTTTCTTGTTCTAATGAATGCCCAGGAACACAACTGCTTGATCTTATGGTTTGACATTTAGTTCTAGAAGAAACTGTTAAACTGTTTTAAGGTGTGTCAATATCATTTTACATTTCCACCAGCAATACATGAGTATTTTAGTCAGCTTTTTTGCTGCTGTGACTAAAAGACCTGTCAAGAACAACTGTAGAGGAGGAAAAGCTTATTTAGGGGCTCACAGTTTCAGAGGTCTCAATCCATTAACAGCCTCCATTCTTTGGGGCTCAAGATGAGGCAGGACATCATGGTGGAAGAGTATGGTGGAGGAAAGAGCTTACATAGTGATCAGAAAGCACAGAGAGAGAGAGAGGGACTCCGCTTGCCAGATTCAGAGTATATACCCCAAAGGCACAACCCAATGCCCACCTCCTCCAGCCACACCCTACCCACCTTCAGTTTCCACTCAGCTAATCCCATCACGGGGGCGGGTAATTCACTGATTAGATTAAGGCTCTCGTAATTCAATCATTTCACCTCTGAATGTTCTTTCATTGTTTCACACATAAGCTTTTGAGGATCATCTCAAATCCAAACCATAGAAGTGTGTGATACAGTTTCTCTTCATTCTTATTAGTATCTAGTGTTGCCATTTATTATTTTAGCTATTCTAATTCAGATGTAGTTGATATCTTATGCATTTCACTGTAGCTAAATGATGTCAATCCTCTTTTCATGTGCTTACTTGTTATCCATATGGCCTACCTTTTAAAATGTCTCTTCATGTTTGCCTGTTTCCTAATGGAACAATTTGTTTATTTTATATATTTATGCATTTATTTACTTACTTGTTTGCTTATTTTCGTGCTGGAGATTGATGAAATGTAGTTCATGAAATGTACTTTTTTTTCCCTTTGGACAGGGTCTTGTTAAATTGCTGAAGCTGACCTGGAAATTATAATCCTCCTGCCTTAGCTTCCACAATCACTGGGACTAATTCCAGTGACTAGTGCCACCATGGCACCAGTTGGAATGAGTTTATTTTTATTAGTGTTGAGTTTTGAGAGTTTTTTAATATACTATAAAAACAGGGTTTTTTAAAATTATAAATGAAATTTGCAAAAATTTCATAACAGTTCATAATTTGTCTTTTTACCTTCTTCCCAAGGGCTTTCACAAAGAAGTTTTTATGATATTTAACTTAATTAATTTCCCTTTTGTGGATCATGTTCAGTGCTAATTCTAGAACTCTGCCTAAATCTAGATCTCAAAGTTTCTCCTGTTTTCTCATACATGTTTTGTAGTTTTATGTTCTCCATCAAGTTTATGCATTTTGAGTTGGTTTTTGTATGAGGCATGAGGTTTAAATAAAAGTTATTGGTGTTGTTGTTTAGTTGGATTTTTGTTTTGGTGTGGGGGTGTGTTTGTTGTTTAGGGTTTTTTTGTGCCAAAAAAATTGCTTCAGCACTTTTTATGGAAAAGGAAATCCTTCTTCCATAAATTATTTTTGCACCACTTTAAAAAACTGGTATGGGAACCAATACAATACTGAAGAAGAACCAAGTTGGAAGACAGATACTACCTAATTGCAAAAATCACCATAAACTACAGTAATCAACTGCAGTATCAGAAAAGAATACACAAATAAACCCAACAGAATAGAACAGAGATCCCAGAAATAAAACCATACAAATATAGTTAACTGTTCTTTGACAAAGGAACAAAGGTAGTACAATGGAGTAAAGAGTGTCTTCTCAGTATGTGGTACTGCAACAACTGGAAATCACATGCAAAAAAATTAATCCACACATCAGTTTTACACCCTTGACAGAAATGAACCCCAGATCAGTGATGAACCTAAAAGTAAAATGTGAAACTATGAGACTCCTGGAAGAAAACAGGATAGAATCTAGATGACCTTGAGTTTAGAAGAACTCTTTAGATATAATACAAAAGGCATAATCCATGAAAAAGTAACTGATAAGCTAAACGTTCTTAAAAATTAAGGACTTCCAACAGACATTATTACCTCATGTACATATATGACCACATGACCAAAGTGATCCTACAATATGTACAATCAGAAAAATTAGAAATTTTACTTCATTTATGTATAATTTATCAAAACGCATAAATGCATCCTACTGTCATCTATAACTAATTAGAATAAATTTTTAAAAAATTTTTAAATTAAAAACTTCTTCTCCTAGAGAGATTTTAAAAGTCTAATTTGATATTCCTTATTAAACGTTCCAGTGAAGCAGACTTAAAATAATCCTAAATGGCCAATTGCTATTCTTACTGTATGTACATAAATAACTAGGCCGTCATGAGACTAGTCTTTGCAAACAAATTAATTTTACTGTGATTATCTTTGGTAGAAATGGGAGTGACCGTAGGGAGAAAATAATGTTTCAATAAAAAACTATAGTGCACTCATTACCTGTCCTTTCTTTCTTCTTTTTTTTTAGGTTTTCTTACAGTGAACTGGATCTTGAATTCTCCTAGTTTCCTTCAATATCTGACTACAACCTTCCAAACTAACATTTCAATTTTCTCCCACTCTTCTGACTTGAAGCCATCAAAAACTAAAATTATCCATTCCTTGAAGTTCTGAAAACTGAGGCTAGATAACTTGATAAAAACTTCAGAGAAATCATCACAAAAACTTATGGGTGGAAAAGTTCCGTGCCTGCTGATGTGGAAGCCACTCAGAAAGTTCACTGAAACGCCTTTGATATTTCCAGAGATAATCAAACTACAAACCAGGAAAATTTATTAGATGGAAACTGCCATTCTAGTTCCATTATATAAAGATGCTTCAAGATCAAATCTAGAAATCTCAACTGGCTGCCCTCTGAACTCAGAAACTGGTTTTGTTTGTTTGTTTGTTTGTTTGTTGGGGTTTTTATTTTTGTTGTTATTGTTCTGTCATATACATGACAGTAGAGTGTATAGAGTGTATTTTGACATATTATATATACATGAAGTAAAATTTATTCTAATTAGGATCCCATCCATGTGGTTGTACATAATGTGGAGTTTCACTGGTCGTGTATTCATATATGAACATAGGAAAGTGATGTCCGATTCATTCTACTATCTTTCCTCTTTCCATTCCTCTTCCCTTCCCTTCATTGTCTAATTCAATGAACTTCTATTCTTCTTTCACCGTGTGTGAACATCTGCATATCAGAGAGAATATTCAGCCTTTGGTTTGGGGGGATTAGCTTATTCACTTAGCATGATAGTCTCCAGTTCCATCCATTTACCAGCAAGTGCCATAATTTCATTCTTCTTTATGACTGAGTAGTATTTCATTGTGTATATACACCACATTTTCTTTATCCATTCATCTGTTGAAAGGCACCTAAGTTGGTTCCATAATGTAGCTATTGTAAATTGAGCTGCTAATTAATGTGGCTGCGTCACTGTAGTATGCTGATTTTAAGACCTTTGGGTATATATGAGGAGTGGTATAACTAGGTCAAATGGTAGCTACATTCCAAGTTTTCTGAGGAATCTCCATACTGTTTTCCAGAGTGATTTCATCAATTTTCAGTCTCACCAGCAATGTATGAGGGTAACATTTTCCCCATATCCTTGCAAAACATTCATCATTACTTGTATTCTCCATAACTGCCATTCTGACTAGAGTGAGATGGAATCTCAGTGTAGTTTTAATATGCATTTCTCTGATTGCTAGAGAAGTTGAACATTTTTTCATATATTTGTTTCATATATTCTTCTGTGAAGTGACTGTTCATTTCCTTTGCCTATTTGTTGATTGGGGTGTGTGTGTGTGTGTGTGCACGTGCGTGCACTCTGAAGTTTTTTGAGTTCTTTACATATCCTGGAGATTAATGCTCTCTCTGAGGGGTAGGGGGCAAAGATTTTCTCCCATTCTGAAGGCTCTTTCTTCACATTCTTGATTGCAGAAACTGGTTTATAATTTGCTTCAACCACTTACCCTTTTTTGTTGGTAGTGGCATGTTTCCATAGAAATGCCTGTTGTTTAACACCTGTTTGCTAAAACCTTATAAAGGCATAACTCAGATGGGACCCCACCTGCAACACTGGCTCCTGAAATGACCCCGACTGTTCAATTCAAGTGGCCTATCCTCAGGTTCATCAAGACACAGGGCAATCTACCAGCTCAGCTGTTAATACATGAAACTTTCTAAAAATAAAAATTCAAAAAGGGGACCATGAGAGACCAGAATATACCAACCCAGCTTATGCCACATTGGTATGAGGATTATTTCATGTTGCAAGAAATTGAGAAGGAAGCAGATATAAGGAGAACTTTCTGTTCTCCCCCATTTGCCAAAGGGCCCGAAATAAACTTACCAAGGTATCCCGTCCTCCCCTCTCCATCCACCAAGGGCAGAAGTTGATCACTGAAGCCAGTGTCAGCCTCCTTAGCTTCAGCACCAGCGTTATCTAGGTAACAAGCTTTACTTAGGAGCCTTCATCTGCTGTTTTTTTGCCTTCCTACTACCTGCCATCCCTTTTCCTTTGTCTTATCGCTTCTCTAAAAACTTGTGTTCTTTGTTGAAGATGCTACATAAGCCACCTGGTAGAGATGGACTTGTTTTCTGGGTACCTCCCATGCTCACTGAGGCTATTCATGTTATTAAACTTGTTTGTTTAAAAGCAAACTCAAATGAAAACTTTTATTTTTTTAAATTTATTTTTATTGTAAACAAATGGGATACATGTTGTTTCTGTTTGTACATGGAGTAACAACATACCATTTGCATATTCACACATTTACATAGAGTAATGATGTTTGATTCATTCCGTTATTTTTTCCTCCCCCCCACCCCTCCCACCCCTCTTTTCCCTCTATACAGGCCCTCCTTCCTCCATTCTTGCCCCTCTCCCACCACCCATTACGTGTCATCATCCGCTTATCAGTGAGATCATTCGCCTTTTGGATTTTTGAGATTGGCTTATCTCACTTAGCATGATATTCTCCAATTTCATCCATTTGCCTGCAAATGCCATAATTTTATTATTCTTTATAACTGAGTAATATTCCATTGTATATATATATATATATATATATACCACAGTTTCTTTATCCATTCATCAATTGAAGGACATCTAGGTTGGTTCCATAGTCTGGCTATTGTGAATTGAGCAGCTATGAACATTGATGTGGCTGTATCTCTGTAGTATGCTGATTTTAAGTCCTTTGGGTATAGGCCAAGGAGTGGGATAGCTGGGTCAAATGGTAGGTCCATTCCAAGTTTTCTAAGGAATCTCCACACTGCTTTCCAGAGTGGCTGCACTAATTTGCAGCCCCACCAGCAATGTATGAGTGTACCTTTTTCCCCACATCCTCTCCAACACCTATTGTTGCTTGTGTTCTTGATAATCGCCATTCTAATTGGGGTGAGATGGAATCTTGGTGTAGTTTTGATTTGCATTTCTCTTATTACTAAAGATGGTGAACATTTTTTCATATGTTTGTTGATTGTAGATCTTCTTCTGTGAAGTGTCTATTCTTATCCTTAGCCCATTTGTTGATTGGGTTATTTGTATTCTTGGTGTAGAGTTTTTTGTGTTCTTTATAGATTCTGGAAATTAGTTCTCTATCTGAAGTATAAGTGGCGAAGATATTCTCCCACTCTGAAGGCTCTCTCTTCGCATTGCTGATAGTTTCCTTTGCTGAGAGAAAGCTATTTAGTTTGAATCTATCCCAGTTATTGATTCTTGCTTTTATTTCTTGTGCTATGGGAATCCTGTTAAGGAAGTCTGATCCTAAGCCAATAAGGTGAAGATTTGGACCTAATTTTTCTTCTATAAGATGCAGGATCTCTGGTCTGATTTCTAGGTCCTTGATCCATTGTGAGTTGAGTTTTGTGCAGGGTGAGAGATAGGGGTTCAGTTTCACTCTGTTGCATATGGATTTCCCGTTTTCCCAGCACCACTTGTTGAAGAGGCTATCTTTTCTCCATTGCATATTTTTGGCACCTTTGTCTAGTATGAGAAAATTGTATTTATTTGGGTTTGTGTCCATGTCCTCTATTCTGTACCATTGATCTAACTGTCTATTTTGGTGCCAATACCATGCTGTTATTGTTACTATTGCTTTGTAGTATAGTTGAAGTTCTGGTATTGCGATACCCCCTGTTTCATTCTTCCTGCTAAGGATTGCTTTAGCTATTCTGGGTTTCTTATTCTTCCAGATGAATTTCATGATTGCTTGCTCTATTTCTGTAAGATACATCATTGGGATTTTAAATGGAATTGCATTGAATCTGTATAGCACTTTGGTCATTTTGACAATATTAATTCTGCCTATCCAAGAACATGGGAGATCTTTCCTTCTTCTAAGGTCTTCCTTAATTTCTTTCTTCAATGTTTTGTAGTTTTCATTGTAGAGATCTTTTATCTCTTTGGTTAGATTGGTGCCCAAGTATTTTATTTTTTTTTTTTTTGAGGCTATTGCAAATGGAGTTGTTTTCCTCATTTCCCTTTCAGCTGTTTCGTTGCTTGCATATAAAAATGCTTTAGATTTATGCATGTTGATTTTATAGCCTGCTATTTTGCTGAATTCATTGATGAGGTCTAGAAGTTTTCTGGAGGAGGTTTTGGATCCTCTAAATATAGAATCATGTCATCCCCAAATAGTGACAGCTTAAGTTCCTCTTTTCCTATTCGAATCCCTTTAATTTCTTTAGTCTGCCTAATTGCTCTGTCTAGAGTTTCGAGGACAATGTTGAATAGAAGTGGTGAAAGAGGACATCCCTGTTTTGTTCCCGTTTTTAAAGGGAATGGTTTCAGTTTTTCTCCATTAAGAATGATGTTGGCCATGGGCTTAGCATAAATAACCTTTATAATGTTCAGGTATGTTCCTACTATCCCTACTTTTTCTAGTGTTTTGAGCATGAAGGGGTGTTGTATTTTGTCAAACGCTTTTTCTGCGTCAATTGAAATAACCATATGATTCTTATCCTTAAGTCTATTGACATGATGGATTACGTTTATTGATTTACAAATGTTGAACCATCTTTGCATTCCAGGAATGAACCCCACTTGATCGTGGTGCACAATTTTCTTAATATGTTTTTGCATATGGTTTGCCAATATTTTGTGAAGGATCTTTGCATCTATATTCATCAAGGATATTGGTCTAAAATTTTCTTTCCTTGATGTGTCTTTTCCTGGTTTGGGTATGAGGGCGATATTAGCTTCATAGAATGAGTTCAGTAGGGTACCCTCCTTTTCTATTTCCTGGAATACTTTGAGAAGTATTGGAATGAGTTCTTCTTTGAAGGTCTTGTAGAACTCGACTGAGCATCCCTCTGGTCCTGGGCTTTTCTTGGATGGTAGATTTTTAATGGCTTCTTCTATTTCATTGCTTGATATTGATCTGTTTAAATCGTGTATGTCCTCCTGGTTCAGTTTGGGAGGAGCATATGTCTCTAGAAATTTGTCAATGTCTTCGGTAGTTTCTATTTTGTTGGAATACAGATTTTCAAAGTAGCTCCTCATTATGTTATGTATCTCAGTGGTGTCTGTCATGATATTTCCTTTTGCATCATGTATTTTAGTAATTTGAGTCTTCTCTCTCCTTCTCTTTGTTAGTGTGGCTAAGGGTTTGTCTATTTTGTTGACTTTCTCAAAGAACCAACTCTTTGTTTTGTCAATTTTTTTAATTGTTTCTTTTGTTTCAATTTCATTGATTTCAGCTCTGATTTTAATTATTTCCTGTCTTCTACTACTTTTGCTGTTACTCTGTTCTTCTTTTTCTAGGGCTTTGAGTTGTAATGTTAGGTCATTTAGTTGTTGACTTTTCATTCTTTTCTTGAACGTGCTCCATGCAATGAATTTTCCTCTTAGTACCGCTTTCATAGTGTCTCAGAGATTTTGATATGTTGTACCATTGTTCTCATTGACCTCTAAGAATTTTTTAATCTCCTCCCTGATGTTTTTTGTTATCCTTGTTTCATTCAATAGCATATTATTTAGTCTCCAAGTGTTGGAGTAATTTCCCTTTTTTATTTTGTCATGAATTTCTACTCTCAGTCCATTATGATCTGATAGAACACAAGGCAGTATCTCTATTTTTTTGCATTTCCTAAGGACTGCTTTGTGGCATAACACATGGTCTGTTTTCAAGAAGCTTCCATGTGCTGCTGAGGAGAAAGTGAATCCACTCGTTGATGGATGCAATATTCTATATATGTCTATTAAGTCTAGGTTATTGATTGTGTTATTGAGTTCTATGGTTTCTTTGGTTGGATTTTGTTTGGAAGATCTATCTAGTGGTGACAGCAGTGTGTCAAAGTCACCCAGAATTATTGTGTTGTGGTCTATTTGATTCCTGAAATTAAGAAGAATTTGTTTGATGTACAGGGATGCACCATTGTTTGGGGCATAAATATTTACTATCGTTATGTCTTCCTGATTTATGGTTCCCTTAAGCAGTATGAAATGTCCTTCTTTATCCCTTCTGACTAACTTTGGCTTGAAGTCCACTTTATCTGATATAAGGATGGAAACCCCCGTTTTTTTACTGAGTCCATGTGTGTGGTAGGTTTTTTCCCATCCTTTCACCTTTAGTCTGTGGATGTCTTTTTCTATGAGATGAGTCTCTTGCAGGCAGCATATTGTTGGGTCTTTCTTTTTAATCCATTCTGCCAGTCTATGTCTTTTGATTGATGAGTTTAGGCCATTAACGTTCAGGGTTATTATTGAGAAATGATTTGTATTCCCAGTCATTTGGCTTATTTTTGGTTTTTAAGTTGGCTTGGTTTCTCCTTTGAGTGATTTTTCTCTAAGGTAGTTCCTCCCTTTGCTGACCTACATTGTTGTTTTTCATTTCCTCCTCATGGAATATTTTATTGAGAACATTCTGTAGTGCAGGCTTTCTATTTGTAAATTCTTTTAACTTTTGTTTATCATGGAAGGATTTTATTTCATCTTCAAATCTGAAGGTTAGTTTTGCTGGGTGTAGGATTCTTGGTTGGCAACCATGTTCTTTCGGAGCTTGACATATGTTGTTCTAGGCCCTTCCAGCTTTTAGAGTCTGGGTTGAGAAGTCGGCTGCTATCCGTATTGGTCTCCCCCTATATGTAATCTGATGCTTTTCTCTTGCGGTCTTCAAAATCCTATCTTTATTTTGAATGTTAGGCATTTTCATTATAATGTGCCTTGGTGTGGATCTGTTGTGATTCTGGGCATTTGGTGTTCTGTAATCCTCTTGTATTTGATTTTTCCATTTCATTCTTCAGGTTTGGGAAATTTTCTGATATTATTTCATTGAACAGGTTGTTCATTCCTTTGGTTTGTATCTCTGTGCCTTCCTCAATCCCAATAATTCTTAAATTTGGTTTTTTCATGATGTCCCATAGTTCTTGGAGATTCTGTTCATGATTTCTTACCATCTTCTCTGTTTGGGCGACTTTATTTTCAAGATTAAATATTTTGTCTTCATTGTCTAAGGTTCTGTCTTCCAAGTGGTCTAGTCTGTTGGTGATGCGTTCCATTGAGTTTTTTATTTTGTTTATTGTCTCCTTCATTTCAAGGATTTCTGTTTGGGTTTTTTTTTAGAATCTCTATCTCTTTGTTGAAATGATCTTTTGCTTCCTGCAGGTGCTCTTTCAGCTTATTGGTATTATCTTTCATTGCCTGCATTTGCTCTCTTATCTCATCCTTTGCTTCACGAATCATCTTAATCATGTATAATCTGAAGTCCTTTTCTGACATTTCTTCTAACATACTATCGTTGGATTCTATGAATATAGAATCTAGATTTGTTTGGATCATTTTCTTCCCTCGTTTTTTCATGTTGTTTATGTATCTTCCCCTCTAGCAATGCAGATCTGGGGTATTGCAGATTTCCCCCTACAGGCTTATAGTGGCCCTATAGGTTTCCAAAACCCTTTCTTTAAGGGGAGATCAATATTAGCAGTGCCCAAATCAGACACTATGCAATCCTAGACCAAATAGCCCCTATGAGGACAATAACAAAATTGTCATAATAAACAAAATGTGTTCAAATATTGTCTTCGGTATAACAAACAGGTTTGCAATAAGGTCTGCAGTTTCTAATGGAGGACAAAGAGGATGCAGAGGGATGTAGAATGTGGCTGTTAATGGAATAAGAAAAGAATATACAGAAGTTCTAGAAAATAGAAAGGGTGAGAGTGTAATCAAAAGAAATTGGATGTTAGCATGCAAAAAAGGGAGAAAGAGACTCTGAGGGAACAGGTAAACAAAAGGAAAATAAAGCAAGAAAAGTAAAGAAATAAAAACTTAAATTTTTTTAAAAAGGAGAAAAAAGAAAATCTACTGTATAACAGTAATATACTAAAGAGACCTCCAGTGTTCAGTAGCCTGATGCATGAGAGGTACCTGACAATGAGCTTCAAACCTCCAGCAGGAGTCGCAGGATGGGATTTGCTCCACCCAAAGATCAGAGCTAAGGCTTCCAGGATTATCCAAGATGACCGCTCTGGCTTCGAAATGTGTTGGCAAATGAGGAGCTGCAGCTCAGGGGTGGACATGGTCAGCTGGAGGTCCTGGAGACTGGGTGAAGTTGGTCCGGCAGGGGTCCTGGAGTTCCGGTGTGTTTGGTGTGGTTGTGGGATCCTGGAGGCCGGGTGTAATCAGTCGGTCTGGGGTCCCGGTGATAGGGTGCAGTCAGTTGGTCTGGGGGTCCTGGCGGCAGGGAGCAGTCAGTCGATGTGAGGGCCCCAGAGGCAGGGAGTGATCGGTCGGGCTGAGGGATCCTGGAGACGGGGCTCAGTCAGTCCGGCCAGGGGTCCTACGGGGCCTGGCTGTTGTCTCAAAATGGCGGCAGCCACGTGTAATCAAACCTGCAGGTACTGTAACAGTGAACTTCCAGGCAGTAGCACGCAGCTGGTGCTCCACTGGCGGTTGGCGATCAGTTTGCTGACTGTTGTTGGACGATCGGGAGGTGAACCTCGAGTGTTGGGTGATGGATAGGAGTAAGGCAGGCAATGGACAGGCGAGAGGCAGGCAAATGGTGGATGATAGACGCCTGACAGTGAGCAATCTGCTCTCAAAAAAGGCGTCGATATGCTGGCAGACTTCAGGTGATCACAGCAGACAAATGGGGTAAACACCAGGGGATCGATAAGCAGCAAAAACTGCCTCACCGAGAAATAGATATCCTCTGCTTGAAACTGGCGTTACGGAGCGACAAGGAATGCAACCTCCCTCTAGTCTGCCATCTTGGATCCCCTCAAGAAAACTTTTAGACCAGTTGAGTTTGATTTTACCTGAGCAAAGAGAGTCACGAATCATTCGGCCCTCAGAACCCAAAGAAGGACAGAAAGCTCTGCCCCACAATGTGGACAGGCAGCATTGATGGTCAGAAAAAAGGGAGTGAGGTACAGAAACAGCTGGGTTGGTTCCAGCTGGGGGTATCTGCCTATTCGAATGTGGTTGGATCAGTTGGTCACTTGGGATTGAAGTTTGGCTGCCATCATCAGCTGAGATTCAGCTATCTCTTGCAAGAGTATATTCCTAAGTCAGGTTTTCAGTTAGTTTACATTCTAAATTAAGTTGTGGTTCTTTATGTGAGGACTCAAAGTGCAAAGTCATCTTTGGACCAAATTCAGTTTAATTTTAAAAGTTACTCTTAAGAGAAAGAGAAGAGAAGCTGAAGACTGGAAGGAAATATTTGCAAAACACATATCTGAGAAATGATATGTATCCAAAATACATAAAGAACTTTTGAAACACAATTAAGAAGAAAACAGATAACCTTATTTAAAAATGGACACAAGGTTTGTGTATATCATCGCCCACCGCCCGTGGGGACAATGACAACGCGTATGCTTCTTTTTCACGGGAACCAAAGACCTTTATTAGAGGAAGTGTCTGGGTTATATAGCAAGCATAAGCCAATCAGAGTCAGTCTGAGATATTAGCCTATCAAGGGTCAGTCACTAGGCAGTTACAAAGATCGCCTCATATACAGAAGCCAATCAGAGTTACTTCCTGAAACTTATTTATGAGTATGGCTTATTCTGGCAAACTGCCAGGCGCTATCTTAGAGATCAGGCCAGGGTGCGGCTCTGGGACCCTCAGAGCCCGTCCCTGACATGTGTAGATAGCAAATCCACTAAAGATATACAGTTGAAAAATAAGATACAAGATAGACAAGCCTCTGAAAACATACTTAATATCCTATGTCACTAAGGAATTACAAATTAAAAAAATGAGATACTACCACACACCCAAGAGAAGGCCTTAAAATCAAAAACACTGAGAACTCCAACTGCTGGTCAGAATGTGGAGCAACTGGAATCCTTATGTACTGCAAAACTGCATGCATTTTGAAAAACACTGTGGCACTTTCTTAAGAAACTAGAAATAGGTTTACTATGTGATCCAGAAATTCCGTTCCTAGGTAGTATTTACCAAAATGAATTGAATATTTGCATCTAACAAAAACCTGCATAAGGACCTTTACAACATTTTTATTAATAACTGCCAAAATTTGGAAACAACTAAGGTATTCTTCAATAGGTGGATGACTAACCAAACTGGTACCTCAATGTGATGGAATATTTTTCAGTGATGAAAGAAATGGAATGTCAAGCTATGAAAAGTCATGGAGGAACCATAAATGCATATTGCTAAGTGAAAATGTCAGTCCAGAAAAGCTACCTAGTGTATAATTTCAACTGTGTGGCATTCTAGGAAAAGCAAAGCTCTATCAAATATCAGTGGTTGCCACAAATTAGAAGCATGGGGCATTTTCAGGGCAACTCTTTGTTATAATTGTGCAATAGTGGATACATGGAATTGCACATTTGTCAAAACCCATACAACTGTGCAACCCAGAGAGTGAACCTTGCTGTAAACTATGGATCCTAGTTATAAAGTATCAATATTGCTTCATTAATTGTATCAAGTGCACAACCTAATGCAAGATGTTAATTATAGGAGAATCTGTGGTTCAGAGAGGGGATAAGGGACTTATGTGATCTCTGCATTTTGTGCTTTTTTCTACAAAACTAAAACTGCTCTGAAAATAATAGTCTGTTACCAAAAAAAAATCAGCTTGGTGTATTTATATGGATCTATTCCTGAGTCATCTTTTCTCTTCCATTGATCTATGTCTCCATCCTTCTGTTAAAACCACACAGTATTGATTATCATGATGACATAGTAAGTCTTAAATCAGATGGATTGATTTCTCCCACTTGAGCTTTTTCAAAGTTATTTTCTCTATTATATTTCCTTTGTCTTTACATATAATTTTAGAATAATCTTATCTGCCTACAAATCTGCTGATATTTTGAAAAAAAAATTTTTAATAAACCCACATATCAATTTGGGGGACAAATGATATATTTGCTATGCTAAGTCTTCCAATTCATGTGTGTATCTACATTTATTTAGATCCTCTTTGATTTTTCTCATCAGTTTTGTAGTTTTCAGATTCAAGTTCTGTGTTTATTGAATATGCACTTAAATATTTCTTTTCTTTGATAGAGTATAAATGACATTCTAAATCATGAATGGGTGTTGAATTTTGTCAAGATTTTTTCTGTATCAATTGAAATGATCGTGTAATTTTCCTTCTTTAGCTTATTGATATGATGTATTTAGTTCATTGGTTTTTAATATTGTTCTCTCATGTTAGGGACTCTATCTGCTATTTTATTTTTTCTTTTCTGTGTGCCTCCCTGATTTTCTTTTCTGTCTTCCTGTGGGTTATTTGAGCATTTTTTAGCATTCTGCTTTGGCTATCTGTAGTGCTTTTGAATACACCTCTTGTGTGGTTTTTTAAGTGTCTCTTCTACATATTGTTACATTACACACACGCACACAGGCAGAGTGATTTGTGCCTTACAGAACACATAAATTTGTTGATTTTTAAAATTCTAATAGGATATTGTAGTGCCCTTAAAAATCAGGAAATTGATGCCAACCGATCAAACCTTAGATGAAAGACCTCTACTTATTTAAAGAGGAGGTTGTCTCTCAAATCAAGGGAACTGTGAACTGGCTGCAAGGTCAAGGCATTTTAGATCACTGGAGTCTACCTTCCCAGGGAAGTTGCTGTAAGAGTTGGACAAGGGTAGAATGCTAAATATTCAACATTAGGAAGTCTGGGCAGTGATGGAGCTTAACAAACACCAGCCTTGGTGCTGGAGCAAGATTCCAGAGGCGCTCCCTTGGCCAATTAAGTTGTTATTTTGTGGAGAAGTTCAGGGGGTGCCTAGCAAGAGAGGGCACTAGGATGCCAGTGTAGTGACAGAACATTTGAGTCATTAGGTAATGACCGATTACCAACCAGAACAGAAGAAATCTAATGTGTACCAGAGCACACGTGATGCTCCTTTTTGTGAACTGGGGACATAACTCAGTGGTAGAGCACTTGCCTAGTTTGTCCAAGGCCTGGAGTTCGATCCCCAACACAGTAAAAATAAATAAATAAAGTGTAAAATCTTTTTAACAGACATGTGATAATTATACATATTTATGGATACAATGTGATGGTTCAGTACACATTTTATACAATGTGTAGTGATCAAATCAAGGTAAATGAGCATTTTTGTTTCTTTTCTACTTCTTGCTTTTTTCTTCCTCTTCCCCCTCTTCTCCCTCCTCCTCCTCTTCTTTTAGTTTTTGTTTTTTTGTTAGGACTGCTTTACCATTATGTTACATCCCCCACCTCTTTTTATTTTTTATTTTGAGACAGATTCTCACTAAGTTGCCCAAAATGGCCCTGAACATGTGATCCTTCTGCCTCAGTCTCTGGAGTTGCGGGAATTGTAGGCATGTGCCACTCTACCCTCTCCTTATAATTTCTTTGTGTTCAAAGCCTTCAAACTCCTCTCTTCTAATTCTTCATAAAATATATAAAAAGTTGCTATATGGGGAGGGGTTGGGGGGAAGAAAAAGTAACAGAATGAGACAAACATCATTACCCTATGTACATTTACGATTACACAAATGGTGTGATTCTACTTCCTGCACAACCAAAGAAACAACAATTATACCCCATTTGTATACAATGAATCAAAATAAAAAAATTTTTTTTAAAAAAGCTTGCTGTAAACTATCCAAAGCTTTGATGGAGTTTATCAGTGCTTCCTATAACTTTCTTGTTCCTCAGGTCACTCTAAAATTTTTGCTGTTCTCTTATGGCTTCAGCCTATATTGTAGTCCTATATCACAGACTCAATGCTGATCTTGACTTAATTGCTTCTGATGACAGTTCTAATAGAATTTTCCCAGACAGATGTTATTAAGTCAATTCCTTCCAGCAACAGCAAGTCCTCAAGACTACCTTGCTACAGTGCTGACACATAGAGGGAAAAGAATGAAAAAAAAAAATCAAATGAACATAACGAATGCTATAAACACACATGCATTTGGAGTAGAAGAACAGCAGCAAAGATAGGAAAGGGATAGTTTTTGAAGAAATAATGACTACGATTTTCCTAAAGCTGATGAAAGACATCAACCTCTGATTTGTGAAACTCAAGCAAGCTGAGTACTTTACATTAACAATATAAAAAAGGAAACATACTTTTTTATAGCATTCAGTGGTGGGTAATATAGCCTTCAGTTTTTAACTGAACTGGTGCTGACTTTTGAATAGAGTGATGGAAACCAGAATATAAGTAGTTAAAGAAAATAATTGCTAATATGGCACCATTGACTTACAAAATACACACAGCAAAAAATTTTTGTCAGACTAACAGAAACTGAGGATACACCCCAAGCAATACTGCACAAGATTTACAGAGGAACTGCTAAAGAAAGTTATTCAAGCAGAAGGAAATTGATTGCAGACAAAAGCCTGGAAATGCAAGAAAGAATTAAAGAGAAATTACATGGATAAGTCAAATGAATATTGAGGGTATGCAACAATAATGTATTATCTTGTGTGGTATAAAATATACATGGAATTAAAATGCATGAAAACAATGACACATAAGGTAAATGAAATGATAATGTTCTAATAGCCAAGTGTTGATTATTATGTATATATACTGTAAATCCAGATGCATGTAATAGTCCCAAGGGTAATCACTAATTGAGAAATAAAAATACCACTCCTCGGTATTTATCCTGAAGAATTAAAGTCATCTTACTATAGGGATACATGTTTACCCATGTTTAAAACAGCACAATTCACAATAGCCAAACTATGGAACCAACCTTGGTGTCCATCAATTGATTAATAGATAAAGAAAATGTAGTATATATAAACAATGGAGTTTTATTCAGTCATAAAGAGGATGAAATTATGGCATCTTCAGGAAAATGGATGGAATGAGAGATCATCATGTTAAGCAAAATAAGTCAAATTCAGAAGGTTAAGGGTGGATCAGGAAAGGCCTCAAGAAAGTTGTGATGTCTAGACAGGATTTTGAAGAAAAAAAAATGTGATGGAAATGTGGACCTGTGGGATAGAGATAAGAAAAAAAAAAGTCTAATATGTTGCAGTATAAGTTATGATTACAGGAAAATTCATAAGAACTTTATATTTTATAGCTTAAATACCTATGTTTTAAAAGGATGAAGGCTGAAAAATCAGTGATCTAAATATTCATCTCAAGAAATCAGGAAGAAAAAAAGTGTATTAAACCCAAAAGGAATAGAAGGAAGAAAATAAAAACTGGCATTCAAGATTTGGAAGACTCAATATTGAAAAAAGTGCCAAATCTTCTCTAATCCAGCCATAGAAGCAACGCAATCTTGGCTGAGATCTCGACAGATCTGCGTATAATCACGGGTAGGTGTAGGTGTGTAAGTTGACAAGGGCCTATGGCCCTAATTAGATAAGTTGTTAGGAGCAAGGTCAGATAGGGCATGTTGACCTTGTTAAGGAGTTGGATGTTTATCCTTAAAGCAAAGAGGGAGCAGTGACGGTTTTAAAGCAGAAAAGCAACACAATTTGCATTTTAAAATAGATCATACTGCCAGATGTATAAAACATGGATTAAGCATAAAAGGCGACTGTAATAATCTAAAGACATGATGTTGACTTTTATTGTTTTAGTGACAATGGCACAGGAGAGAAGTGGAAAGATTGAAACCTGCTTAGTAAATAGAATCTAAATGGCTTGTTGATGGATTGAATATGTGCAGCCAGCAAAGGGTAGAGTCAGATAATGCTTGTGTCCCCAATTTGTAAAACGAGTTGAATTTTGCAAATGTTTGAAAATGGTGTTGAATTTTGAGCCATATGATCATAATGTTGTGATTTTCTTCTGCAGTTCCAAGTAGCCCAGAAGCAGAAATAGAAGTAATGTATAGAAGGTCAAGAAGGCCAAAAATTCTACAAATGCTAACACACAACTAAAATAATTGAGCATGAGTCACAGGGTAGTTTCAAGGCAAATGCAAACAGATTAGAATGTAATTTGAGAGATGCAGGATGGTTCAATGGAAGGCTATAATGAAAATGAAAGAGTTGAATGAAAAGTGGAGGAATGCTAAGTGAGATAAGCCAATCTCAAAAAAACAACAGACGAATGATCTCGCTGATAAGCGAATGATGACACATAATGGCGGGTGGGAGGGTGGCAAGAATAGAGGAAAGAAGGACTGTATAGAGGGAAAAGATGGGTAGGAGGGGTGGGGGGGAAGGGAAAAAATAACAGAATGAATCAAACAACATTACCCTATATAAATTTATGATTACACAAATGGTATGCCTTTACTCCATGTACAAACACATAAACAACATGTATCCCATTTGTTTTCAATAAAAAAATATGAAGTTGAGTAGATGATATTTAAGTACATAATAAAAATATAAAAGTAAATGCAGTAAAATAGCAATATGAGTTAGACTATGAGGGAGAACAAGTCTAAATTAGAGGAAATATCTGCATTCCATAAATGTTGTCTTATTAATTTAAAAAATATATACTTTAATTGCAAGTATAGGATGCTTCCTGTGCACAAACAGTTTCTAAACATGTTAACTTTTCCTCCAAAGAGACTGTGGCCCAGCTATCATTACTTATATGAATTTTGGAGTTGCCATTAATCACACTGTTGGTTTGTTTCACAAAACTTTTATTATAAATACTACAAGAGCAAATTGCAATCAAGCATTTTTAATGACCAAATCTGAACTCATGTGACCTTTTTAAAATTAAGTTCACCGTGCCAGAGAAGCGTTTCTATTTTACATTTCAAGAAGTGTGAGAAAGAAAAAATTCCTAAATTGTACTGTGGTTTGTCCCCCAAGGGTTCATGTGCTGGAAGGTTGGTTATGTGGAGGTGATAGAACCTTTAAGATGTGCAGCTTAGTGGAAGGAAATTAGGTCATGGGGGCTCCACTCTCACGAATAGATTAGTACTGTCTTGAGGCAGCAGATCAGGTCTCCTGTGAGTGGATTAGTTCCCATAAGAACAGGTTGTCACAAAGTGAGAACATACCCTGCAATGACCCTTTATGCACATGGCAGGTTCCCTTTCTGCTTCTGTGTCATGTTGTGATGTAGCTAGGGGATTCTTACTGGAGGGGCTCCATGCTGTTTGGACTTTCTAACCACCAGAATTATGAGTTAAATAAAACGTCTTTTCCTTTAAACAAAAAATAAATAAATAAATAAATAAGTGGAGGAAAGTTGTAAAAGTACAGATTGAAATTAAAGTTTTCAAAAATAGAGATTTTTTTTTTGTTTGTACCAGAGTTTGAATCCAGGGGTGCTTAATCACTGAACCACATCTACAGCCCTTTTTTATTTTTTATTTTGAGACTGAGCTTCACTAAGTTGATGAGGCTGGCTTTGAACTTGCGATCCTCCTGCCTCAGCCTCCTGAAGTGGCTGGGATTATAGGCATGTGCCACTGTAACCAGCTCAAAATTAGAGATTTGGAAGGCAGCATCTTTCAAGACATATTTTGGTTTCAGAAAAAGCATGGTCTGGTGATACCCTAGGTAAAATGGAGGTCACTGAAATTAAAAAAGAGGTCAGAGAATTGTGAGTTAATGGTTTCTGCATATGGATAAGAAAGACTCAAAAAGCGATTGCAGGAGCGACCCCGCCCAACCACCTCTGAGGTTGGTCGCCAACACAGAGCAAGCTGGCAGACAAGCCAGCCCGACTGCATCAAGGAGATAGCCAGAGGGTGAGCCAGCCCGCCTGACCCCAGCACCGAGGTCAGGCGCCATTGCTGAGCCTGCCTGCCTGCCCCCCTACTGCTGAGAGACACTGCACTTGACCCTGTGCTGACTCAGCGTTCCCTCCCTGGGGCTCCCCAGCTTCTTTATAGGCTGGTGCAGGCATTTTGAATTGTTCCTGAGGGCGTGGTCATCATCACTGGAAGGGTGGCTCCCTTCCTGAGACACCTACAGGAGACTAGAGGACCTTTGACGGGACCCAGGAGTCAAGAAGAGGAGGTATTGAGAGACTCGGGACCAACTCAGAGCCACTGGGTGAGTCTCTCCTACTGGGGGGCTCCCCAGATGGGGCAGTAGTCCTGAAACGCAGAGAAGTTTGTGGAGCCAAGTACCCAGTCACCTGGGAGCAATGCAGAGGAGGGCTGCACAGTGAGAGGCTTCCACGCAGAGTGAGGGTCTGAGGCCCAGGCAGTAGCTCTGGTACCCAGGGAACGTAGCAGAGGAGGGCCGCTCAGCCAGGGAGTCCCTTGCAGGGCCAGGCTCCCCAGCCCAGGCGGTAGGTCAGGACCCCTGGGAACGTCACAGAGGAGGACTTCCCAGTCCAGGTGGTAGTTCTGGACTGAAGGGAACTTCTTGGAGGAGAACTGCCCAGTGAAACTTCCCCACTGGATGAGTCTTCCCCGCTGGACAAGGCTTTCCCACGAGGGCAGTAGAACCAGAGACATAGGCCCAGATCAGACGTGCCCCACTCTGCAGTCTAGTCCCCCTTTGGCTGACCATCAGTCAATAAGTGGAGGCACCTCTGCCCACTGACAGGGAATATACCCCACCTGAAGGCCACCACCCATAGAGGGGCAGCTTCCTTATGGAGCACCATTATCAAATTCCTCCAAGACTTTAGGTTACTGAAGGCTAAGAGGTGAGTTATTGGAAATCTACAGAGATAATATTAGTCAATAGAGGAAATCTGCAACATCTCACAGTTTCACTACTAGAGGGGTAGATACCTGAGCAATATAAGAAAAAAAGAGAAGAAAATGTCCCAAACAAACCTAGATGCTACAGCAATAAAATCCAATGAAACATGGCAGAAGAAATGTCAGAAAGGGAGTTCAGAATGTACATTATTAAAACGATCAGACAAGCAAATGATGAGATGAAAGAGCAAATGCAGGCTTTGAATGATCACGCCACTCAACATTTAAAAGAGCAAATGTGGGAAGCAAAAGATCATTTCAATAAAGAGTTAGAGATACTGAAAAAAAAACAGAAATACTTGAAATAAAGGAAATAATAAACCAAATTAAGAACTCTATAGAAAGCTTATGCTTTCTATACAATAGGATAGAACACCTGGAAGACAGAATCTCAGACATTGAATACAAAATATTTAACTTTGAAATCAAAGTTGACCAAAGAGAGAAGATGGTAAGAAATCATGAACAGAATTTACAAGAATTATGAGATATCATGTAAAAGCCAAATTTGAGAATAATTGGAATTGAGGAAGGCTTAGAGAAACAAACCAAAGGAATGAACAATCTATTCAATGAAATAATATCAGAAAATTTCCCAAATCTGATGAACGAAACAGAAAATCAAGTACAAGAGGCTTATAGGACTCCAAATATACAAAATTACAATAGACCCACACCAAGGCACATTATAATGAAAATACCTAACATACAAAATAAAGACAGAATTTTAAAGGCTGTGAGAGAAAAAAATCAAATTACATTCAGGGAGAAACCAATACAGATATCAGTAGATTTTGCAACCAAGACTCTGAACACTAGAAGGCCTAGAACAATATTTTTCAAGCTCTGAAAGAAAATGGATGCCAACCAAGAATCTTATACCCAGCAAAACTTATCTTCAGATTTGACAACGAAATAAAATCCTTCTATGATAAACAAAAGCTAAAAGAATTTACAAAAAGAAACCTGGCACTACAGAACATTCTCAGCAAAATATTCCATGAGGAAGAGATTAAAAACAATGATATAAATCAGCAAAGGGAGGAACTAACCTAAAGAAACAGTCAAATAAAGGAGAAAACAAGTCATGTCAAAAAAAAAATGAGCCAAATGACCGGTAATACAAATCATATCTCAATAATAACCCTGAATGTTAATGACCTAAACTCATCAATCAAAAGACATAGACTGGCAGATTGGATTAAAAAGAAAGATCCAACAATATGCTGCCTGCAAGAGACTCATCTCATAGAAAGAGATACCCATAGACTAAAGGTGAAAGGATGGGGAAAAACATACCATGCACATGGACTCAGCAAAAAAGTTGGAGTATCCATCCTCATTTCAGATGATTGGGACTTCAAGCCAAAGTTAGTCAGAAGGGATAAAGAAGGACATTTCATACTGCTTAAGGGAAGCATAAATCAGCAAGATATAACAATCATAAACATCTATGCCCCAAACAGTGGCTCATCCATATACATCAAACAAATCCTTCTCAATTCCAGGAATCAAATAGACCACAACACAATAATACTAGGTAATTTTAACACACCTCTCTCACCACTGGACAGATCCTCCAAACAAAAATTGAACAAAGAAACCATACATCTCAATAACACAATCAATAATTTAGACTTAACAGACACATATAGAATATACCATCCAACGAAGAGCAAATACACTTTCTTCTCAGCAACACATGGATCCTTCTCTAAAATAGACCATATTTTATGCCACAAAGCTAATGTTAGCAAGTACAAGAAGACAGAGATACTACCTTGTATTCTATCAGATCATAATGGATTGAAATTAGAAATAAATGTAGAATAAAAAACAGAAACTATTCCAACACCTGGAGATTAAATAATACGCTATTGTATGATGAATGGATAACAGAAGACATCAGGAGGGAAATTTAAAAATTCTTAGAGGCAAATGAGAACAAAGATACATCATATCAAAATCTCTGGGACACTATGAAAGCAGTACTTAGAGGAAAATTTATTTCATGGAGCGCATTCAATAAAAGAAGGAAAAAAATCAACAAATAAACGACCTAACACTACAGCTCAAAACTCTAGAAAAAGAAGAACAGACCAACACCAAAAGTAGTAGAAGACAGGAAATAGTTAAAATCAGAGCTGAAATCAATGAAATTGAAACAAAAGAAATGATCAAAAAAATTGACAAAATAAATAGTTGTTTCTTGGAAAAAAATAAACAAGATTGATAAACCCTTAGCCACACTAACAAAGAGAAGGAGAGAGAAAACTCAAATTACTAAAATTCGGAATAAACAAGGAAATATCATAACAGACACGAGTGAAATACAAAATATAATTAGAAGCTATTTTGAAAATCTATACTCCAACAAAATAGAAAATCTCAAAGACATCAACAGGTTTCTAGAAACATATGAATTACCTAAACTGAACCTGGAGGACATACACAATTTAGATCAATTTCAAGTAATGAAATAGAAGAAGTCATCAAAAACCTACCAAGAAAGAAAAGTCTGAGACCAGATGGGTTCTCAGTCGAGTTCTACAAAACCTTTAAAGAAGAGCTCATTCCAATACTTCTCAAAGTATTCCGTGAAATAGAAGAGGAGGGAACCCTCCCAAACTCATTCTATGAAGCCAATATCACCCTGATACATAAACCAGACCGAGACACATTGAGGAAAGAAAATTTCAGACCAATATCCTTAATGAAAATTGAAACAAAAATTCTCAACAAAACCTTAGCAAATCACATACAAAAATATATTAAAAAGATAGTGTGAAGATGGCGGACTAGAGGGCGGCTGCATTTCATGTTGCTCCAGGACACAGGATTCAAAAGAGGAGATAGTGAGAGACTTGGGACCAACTCAAAGCCACCGGGTGATTCTCTCCCATTGGGGAGGCGTCCCGGATGGGGCGGTAGCCCTGGAACACAGGGAACTTTGTGAAGTAGAGTTGCTCGACGAGACATCCCTCCCCCCACAGGAGCGGTAAACATGGACAACTGGGATCATCGTAGAGGAGGCGGCTCAGCACAGCGCTTGGACTCGGAGCAACCACTGGGGCTCCGGGCGGCTGCCTGAGGAGGAACTGCGTGGCGAGCTGTTTAGACTCAGAGCAATCGCTTCTGAACACCGGGGGGTTGCCCGGAGGAAGAGTAGAAGCGCAGCGGGTCACTTGGTCTAGGAGTGACTGCATCAGAGCCACAGGCGGTTGCCAGAGGAGGAGGCGAGTGGTGAGTTGTTTGGACCCAGAACGACCGCTTCCGAACACCGGGGGGTTGCCCAGAGGAAGAGGAGAAGCGCAGCGGGTCGCTTGGTCTAGGAGTGACTGCATCAGAACTACAGGTGGCTGCCTGAGGAGGAGCTGCGTGGAGAGCTGCTTGGACTCTGAACGACCGCTTCTGAACACCGGGGGTTGCCCGGAGGAAGAGGAGAAGCACGGTGGGTTGCTTGGTCTAGGAGTGACTGCATCAGAGCCACAGGCGGTTGCCACAGGAGGAGGCGAGTGGTGAGTTGTTTGGACTCAAAGCAACCACTCCTGAACACGCGGGGGGCTTCCCCGAGGAGGAGGAGGAACAGGGTGGGTCACTTGGACTTGGAGTGACTGCCTAGGGCTACGGGAGGTTGGTGGGAGGAGGAGACGCGAAGTGAGTTGCTTGGACTCCTAGTGACTGTGTCGGAAACCGGGCGGCTCTCCAGAGGAGGAGGTGTGTGACGGGTCTCTGGGTCTCGGAGCTATTGTACGGGGTTCCAGGTGGCGGCTCAGAGGAGGGGCCACATAGCTAGGCGATTAGGTGCAGAGCACGGTCCTAGGACCGGCTTCTTGCTGGAAGAGCCGCACAGAGACACGCCTAGGGGCGGAGCGAAGTTTCCAGGACTGCGGGCAGATTCTCTGAGGAGAAGCAGCCTAAGGAGACTCACCTGCGAAGGGTGAGGCTCCCAGGCCCAGGAGGTAGGTTCGGGCCCCTGGGAACGTTGCAGAGGAAGACAGCCCAGCGCAGGCAGTAGTTGTAGATTGAGGGGAACCTCTAGGAGGGGAACTGACCAGCGAGACCTCCCCACTGGGTGAGACTTCTCTGCTGGGTGAGGTTTTCCCACAGGGACGGTAAAACCAGAGACACAGGTACAAACAGGCCTTGACTCAGCCTGCAGCCTAGTTCCCCATTGGATGACCATTGGTCAACAAGTGGAGGCACCTCTGCCCACTATCAGGGAATATACCCCACCTGAGGGTCACCATCCCTAGAGAGGCAGCTTCCTTGTGGAGCACCGCATTATCAACTTCCTCCAAGACTGCAGGCTACTGAAGGATAAGAGGGGATATACTAGCAATCTTCAGGGACATTATAAGTCAATAGAGGAAATCTGCAATATCTTAATGACCCACTGATTCCTGAACAATATGAGAAAACAAGGGAAGAAAATGTCCCAAACAAATCTAGATGTTACATCAATAAAATCCAACGACAGCATGGCAGAAGAAATGACAGAAAGGGAGTTCAGAATGTACATAATTAAAATGATCAGGGAAGCAAACGATGAGATGAAAGAGCAAATGCAGGCATTGAATGATGAGATGAAACAGCAAATGCAGGCATTGAATGATAGCACCAATCGACAGTTAAAAGAGCAAATACAGGAAGCAAAAGATTATTTCAATAAAGAGTTAGAGATATTGAAAAAAAAAAACAAACAGAAATCCTTGAAATGAAGGAAACAATAAACCAAATTAAGAACTCCATAGAAAGCACAACCAATAGGATAGAACACCTGGAAGACAGAACTTCAGATATTGAAGAAAAATATTTAACCTTGAAAACAAAGTTGAACAAACAGAGAAGATGGTAAGAAATCATGAACAGAATCTCCAAGAACTATGGGATATCATGAAAAGGCCAAATTTGAGAATTATTGGGATTGAGGAAGGCTTAGAGAAACAAACCAAAGGAATGAATAATCTATTCAATGAAATAATATCAGAAAACTTCCCAAGTCTGAAGAATGAAATGGAAAATCAAGTTCAAGAGGCTTATAGGACTCCAAATACACAAAATTACAACAGACCCACACCAAGGCACATTATAATGAAAATACCGAACATACAAAATAAAGACAGAATTTTAAAGGCTGTGAGAGAAAAGAACCAAATTACATTCAGGGGGAAACCAATACGGATATCAGCAGATTTTTCAATCCAGACCCTAAAAGCTAGAAGGAATAACATTTTTCAAGCTCTGAAAGAAAATGGATGCCAACCAAGAATCTTATACCCAGCAAAACTTACCTTCAAATTTGATGATGAAATAAAATCATTCCATGATAAACAAAAGCTAAAAGAATTTAGAAAAAGAAAGCCAGCATTACAGAACATTCTCAGCAAAATATTCCATGAGGAAGAGATAAAACACAAAGAAGCAAATCAGCAAAGGCAGGAATTATCCTAAAGGAACTGTCAAATAAAGGAGGAACCAAGTTGTGTCAAAAAAATAAATAAATAAATAAAATTTAAAAAATGAACCAAATGACCGGGAATACAAATCATATCTCAATAATAACTCTGAATGTTAATGGCCTGAATTCATCAATCAAAAGACATAGACTGGCAGATTGGATTAAAAAGAAAGATCCAACAATATGTTGCCTGCAAGAGACTCACCTCATAGAAAGAGATACCCATAGACCAAAGGTGAAAGGATGGGGAAAAACATACCATGCACATGGACTCAGCAAAAAAGTTGGAGTATCGATTCTCATTTCAGATAATGTGGACTTCAAGCCAAAGTTAGTCAGAAGGGATAAAGAAGGACATTTCATACTGCTTGAGGGAAGCATAAATCAGCAAGATATAACAATCATAAACATCTATGCCCCAAACAGTGGCTCATTCATGTATGTCAAACAAATCCTTCTCAATTTTAGAAACCAAATAGACCGTAACACAATAATACTAGGTGATTTTAACATGCCTCTCTCACCACCGGACAGATCTTCCAAACAAAAATTGAACAAAGAAACCATAGATCTCAATAACACAATCAATAATTTAGACTTAACAGACATCTATAGAATATACCATCCAACCAAGAGCGAATACACTTTCTTCTCAGCAGCACATGGATCCTTCTCTAAAATAGACCATATATTATGCCACAAGCTAATGTTAGCAAATACAAGAAGATAGAGACACAACCTTGTAGTCTATCAGATCATAATGGATTGAAGTTAGAAATAAATGAAAGAGTAAAAAACAGAAACTACTCCAACACCTGGAGATTAAACAATATGCTATTATATGATGAATGGATAACAGAAGATATTAGGAAGGAAATTAAAAAATTCTTAGAGGTAAATGAGAACAAAGAAACATCATATCAAAATCTCTGGGACACTAGGAAAGCAGTACTTAGAGGAAAATTTATTTCATGGAGCGCATTCAATAAAAGAAGGAAAACTCAACAAATAAACAACCTAACACTACAGCTCAAAACTCTAGAAAAAGAAGAACAGACCAACACCAAAAGTAGTAGAAGACAGGAAATAGTTAAACTCAGAGCCGAATTCAACGAAATTGAAACAAAAAAAAAATACAAAAAATTGACAAAATAAATAGTTGGTTCTTCGAAAAAATAAACAAAATTGATAAACCTTTAGCCACACTAACAAAGAGAAGGAGAGAGAAAACCCAAATTACTAAAATTCAGAATGAACAAGGAAATATCACAACAGACACGACTGAAATACAAAACATAATTAGAAGCTATTTTGAAAATCTATACTCCAACAAAATAGAAAATTTCGAAGACATCAACAGGTTTCTAGAGACATATGAATTGCCTAAACTGAACGAGGAGGACATACACAATTTAAATAGACCAATTTCAAGTAATGAAATAGATGAAGTCATCAAAAACCTACCAACAAAGAAAAGTCCAGGACCAGATGGGTTTTCAGCCGAGTTCTACAAAACCTTTAAAGAAGAGCTCATTCCAATACTTCTTAAAGTATTCCATAAAATAGAAGAGGAGGGAACCCTCCCAAACTCATTCTATGAAGCTAACATCACCCTCATACCTAAACCAGACAGAGACACATCAAGGAAAGAAACTTTCAGACCAATATCCTTAATGAACATCGACGCAAAAATTCTCAACAAAATTTTAGCAAATCGCATACAAAAACATATTTAAAAGATAGTGCACCATGATCAAGTGGGTTTCATCCCAGGGATGCAAGGTTGGTTCAACATCAGGAAATCAATAAATGTAATTCACCATATCAATAGACTTAAAGTCAAGAATCACATGATTATTTCGATAGATGCAGAAAAAGCATTTGATAAAATACAGCACCCCTTCATGCTGAAAACACTAGAAAAAATAGGGATAGTGGGAACATTCCTTAACATTGTAAAGGCCATCTATGCTAAGCCCATGGCTAATATCATTCTAAATGGTGAAAAACTGAAAGCATTCCCCCTTAAAACTGGAACAAGGCAGGGATGCCCTCTTTCACCACTTCTTTTCAATATTGTCCTTGAAACTCTAGCCAGAGCAATTAGACAGACCAAAGAAATTAAAGGGATACGAATAGGAAAAGAAGAACTCAAACTATCCCTGTTTGCTGATGATATGATTATATACTTAGAGGAACCAGGAAATTCCACCAGAAAACTTTTAGATCTCATAAGCGAATTCAGTAAAGTAGTGGGATATAAGATTAATGCACATAAATCTAAGGCATTTTTATACATAAGTGATGAATCTTCAGAAAGAGAAATTAGGAAAACTACCCCATTCACAATAGCATCGAAAAAAATAAAATACTTGGGAATCAATCTCACAAAAGAGGTGAAAGACCTCTACAGTGAGAACTACAGAACACTAAAGAAAGAAATTAAAGAAAACCTCAGAAGATGGAAAGATCTCCCATGTTCTTGGTTAGGAAGAATTAATATTGTCAAAATGGCCATACTACCAAAAGTGCTATACAAATTCAATGCAATTCCAATTAAAATCCCAATGATGTACCTTACAGAAATAGAGCAAGAAATTATGAAATTCATCTGGAAGAATAAAAAACCCAGAATATCTAAAGCAATCCTCAGTAGAAAGAGTGAAGCAGGGGGTATCGCAATACCAGATCTTCAACTATACTACAAAGCAATAGTAACAAAAATGGCATGGTATTGGTACCAAAATAGAAAGGTGGATCAATGGTACAGAATAGAGGACATGGACACAAACCTAAATAAATACAATTTTCTCATACTAGACAAAGGTTCCAAAAATATGCAATGGAGAAAAGATAGCCTCTTCAACAAATGGTGCTGGGAGAATTGGAAATCCATATGCAACAGAATGAAACTAAACCCATATCTCTCACCATGCACGAAACTAAACTCAAAATGGATTAAGGACCTCGGAATCAGAGCAGAGACCGTGCATCTTATAGAAGAAAAAGTAGGTCCAGAGCTTCAACATGTCGGCTTAGGACCAGACTTCCTCAACAGGACTCCCATAGCACAAGAAATAAAAGCAAGAATCAATAACTGGGATAGATTCAAACTAAAAAGCTTTCTCTCAGCAAAGGAAACTATCAGCAATGCAAAAAAAGAGCCTACAGAGTGGGAGAAAATCTTTGCCAATCATACTTCAGATAGAGCACTAATCTCCAGAATCTATAAAGAACTCAAACAACTCTTCACCAAGAATGCAAATAATCCAATCGATAAATGGGCTAAGGAAATGAATAGACACTTCACAGAAGAAGATCTACAAGCAATCAACAAACATATGGAAAAATGTTCAACATCTCTAGTAATAAGAGAAATGCAAATCAAAACCACCCTAAGATTCCATCTCACCCCAATTAGAATGGCGATTATCAAGAATACAAGCAACAGCAGGTGTTGGCGAGGATGTGGGGAGAAAGGTACACTCATACATTGCTGGTGGGGCTGCAAATTAGTGCAGCCACTCTGGAAAGCAGTGTGGAGACTCCTTAGAAAACTTGGAATGGAACCACCATTTGACCCAGCTATCCCACTCCTTGGCCTATACCCAAAGGACTTAAAATCAGCATATTACAGAGATACAGCCACATCAATGTTCATAGCTGCTCAATTCACAATAGCCAGATTGTGGAACCAACCTAGATGTCCTTCAATTGATGAATGGATAAAGAAACTGTGGTTATATATACAATGGACTATTACTCAGCCATAAAGAATGATAAAATTATGGCATTTGCAGGCAAATGGATGAAATTGGAGAATATCATGCTAAGTGAGATAAGCCAATCTCAAAAAAACAAAGGACGAATGATCTCGCTGATAAGCGGATGATGACACATAATGAGAGGTTGAAGGGGGGCAGGAATGGAGGAAGGAGGGACTGTATAGAGGGAAAAGAGGGGTGGGAGGGGTGGGGGGAAGAAAAAATAACAATGAACCAAAAGCTATTACACAAATTTTATGCCTCTACTTCACGAACAAACAGAGAAACAAGATGTATCCCATTTGTTTACAATAAAAATAAATTAAAAAATAAAAATTAAATAAATAAATAAATAAAAAAGTGGTTGCAGAAGATAGATTACAAAAGAACTGTGAGCCAGATACTACAGTTAGGAAAACACAATCATCTGAAAACAATTTTGAAGACAGAAAAAAGTTTTGAACGCATTAACATTACGAATTACATTTCAGCTCTTCCTCTTCCAGTCTCAACAGCTTCAGGAGCAGAGGCTTAGAGTGTAGATGTGGCCAAGTCCAAGAACCATACCATTCACAATCAGTTCCAAAAACGGCACAGAAATGGCATCAAGAAACCCCAATCACAAAGATAGGAATCTCTTAAAGGGGTAGACCCCTTGTTCCTGAGAAATATGTGTTTTGCAAGATGCACAAACAAGAAGGGCCTGAAAAAGATGCAGGCAAACGACACCAAGGCCGTAAGTGCAAGTGCCGAGGCTCTCAAGGCCCTGACAAAGCCCAAGGAGGTTAAGCCCGAGATGCCAAAGGGTGCCAAAGGGTGCCAGCCACAAACTTGATCGCCTTGCCCACCCCAAGCTTGAGAAGCGTGCTCATGCTCACGTGGCTAGGGGTTGTAGGCCCTGCGAGTCAGAGGCCAAGCCCAAACCCAAGCCAAGGCCCAGGCTGCAACTCCAGCTCCAGTATCAGCTCCTGCTCCAGATCCTGCTCCCAAAGGTGCCCAAGTCCCCAGAGGTGTCCAGGTCCCTGTGAAGGTTCCATAGTAAAAGCCTCTGTCTGTGAACGTGAGGACAGAAGGACTGGTGTGACCCCCGGGCTCCTGTCTACAGGGGACTGGTGTCCTCCTGTGCTGTTTGTACAAATAGATCCAGACGCAGAAAAAAAATAGTGTTTCATTCATATTTGTCTTTTGTGTATACAGCACACCTGGAGCATATCAAGTGCTCAACAAATATTTATTGATTGAACTGACTGCCCTTCTTTCCTCAGAAATTCATATTATATATGCTATGTCTAGATGACTATTTCAAATTGAGAGATTAGGAGATTAAGAAGTAACCCACAAACTAGTGGCAAAAACAGTCAACCAAGAAAATCAGGGGAAAGAACATCACAGGCAATGCAAAGGTCCCGGCCAGGAACAAGTGTGAGAAGCATAGATGACTAATGTAGCTCAGAGGTCAAAGGAGCAGAGAATGAGAAAGACCAGGCTAGACAAATCCAGATCATGGAGGGCCTTACAGATCAGGTTAAGTAACTTGAATTTTATTCTGCTTGAGATGAAAAATCTTGGAGAGTGGTCATTAAGGAATGGATCAAAATCGGACCTTTTACCTGAATCTATGGCATTAACATATTGTTAGACTTCTTCCTTTCCAGCCTTATCTCCCATTATTACTCTGCACACAAATCTATTTATCATTTCCCCAAACACACTCATGTTTTCTTGTCCATCATTTCATCTTTGTTGGTGAGGAAATCTCTGTCTGGAAAGCTTTCTTGTCCTTTACCTTATATACAGACTCCAATAATTTTCAAGGTCAAGCCTAAAATATTGTCTGCTTCATGAGTCCTTTCCTACTTCCCATGGCCAGAAGTTATCTCTCCTTTCTATGTACTCCACTGCATTTAGAAAATTTCTTTGGTACAGGTCACATTCTATCTTCATTAAACAGGTTTGATATAGTGCACATGAAAAATAAGAAGCTAAACAAAAATTATGATATTACTATGAATTTATATGATATTGGTATATTTCTTATCTTCCTTAAGATTCTTTATTTATAACCATTTATTTACCCCATAATTCCCAACATAATGCCCTGAAGAAGTAAGACCATTAAATTGACCTAAATTGTGGAGGAAAAAGGAATCAGGTAAACATGTAGAAATTACCAGAACCCAGGTTTGCTAACAGGTACAAGTGCTTACTTTAAGCCAAAGATTATTGTTTCATGCTGGGTTTACTTAATTGTAATGACAAATGTGCCTTTAATACTGAATCCCATTCTCCTGGGTTTCCTCTTACTTCATAGGTCACCTACCTCTTTGTCTTTGCTGCATCCTCCTCGTCCCCTAGACCTCCATTGTTGGAGGATTCCAGGACTCAGTTCCTGAACCATTTCGCTACATACGTTCACTTCTAGGAACGCTCATCCCATTTCATGACTTTAAATAGCACTTATATGTTGATGATTCTCAAGTTTGTATTTTCTTTTGCTTGAACTTCAAACTCAGATGTGAAACTTCCAGCTTAATGTTTCCAGTTAGATACTGTTCATTGGCATCTGAAACTCAACGTGTCCAAAATAAGTTTTACACCCCAAACCTGTTCTTGCTTTAATTTTTCTAGTCCCATAAAATTATACTGTGATTCATTCTCATTATTCAAATCCAAATCTAGGAGTCAGCATTGATTTCTTCTTTTAAAAAATGCATATTCCAGTCATGTTCAGATTGTGTCATTTCTACCTTAGAGTTTAGTTCCAAGTAGTTCCAAGTCAAACCACTTCTCCCCAGTTCTATTCCCAGAACCTTGTTCAATTCATGAACATCTTCCATGTGCGTGTAGAGGGGTGGGTGCTGGGAATTGAAGCTAGCAGCACTCTACCCCAAACTACATCCCCATCCTTTTATATTTTTTGTTTTGAGACAGGGTTTTGCTAAATTGTCATACTAGCCTTATAATTGCTCTTCCTCATTATACCATGACTATCTCAAGGACTTTGAATTCTCCAGGATCTTCACAAGTCAGTTAAGACAAAAAAGGTGACCTTGAGGACAGAAGAGTGGGTTATTTATCATCATATCTCCAACAGCTAATTCAATCAATGGCATATAGTTGAACTCAAAGATGTATGTGGGTAAGTAATGCCTCTATTTTAAAACTGAGGTAGGCCTACCCTGCCATGTAGTTTCCAAAAGCATCTAAAGTTGCCTTACCTGATTTAACAGAAGTGCTTTGTTCAGAGAATGGCAGGTGCTAGCTCTTCTGGTCAGACAACTTTTGGAATGTTGTATTTGGTCCCAGGTATCACTTATTAAGATAATTTAATCTTAATTACTGTATTTCAGGTAAAGTATATTTCTTTGGAAAAGAAAAATCCAGTGGTGAAAGAACAGAAGTGTGCCTTGTGAGAAACCATTACAGGAACTGAGAATCTTTAGTTTTATGAATACTAAAGGAATTCACAGTAAAGGAAAGCACTCCTAAAGAGCTAAAAGTCTGCCACTGGAAAGGGGTTATGCTTGTTTTTGTTTGCTATAAAGAAAAGAACCAATAGTCAGAAGTAGGAAGCTCTTTGTTCAGCATAAGGAAGAATTGCCTAACACTTTTGTGGAAACTAGTGTTCTGCAGAACACTATAGCACATTAGGTTAATAATGCCTCATGACTTTACCACAGGATTTCTCAATTTTTAATATGCACATAAATAAGAAGCAAATAGTATGCCTCATTTCCCAAATGTATGTGTTCATAGACACCTTTATTCACAGAACAGTGTTAACATGTCTGGAAACAAAATTTACAACACAGTTTGGTTTAAAGCAGCTTAAAAATGAGTACAGTCAGATTCACATCAAGATACCTGGAAAAACTGGATGGTGCTGCTGCCAGTTTTGTACTTCTGAAACCTTAGTTATGATCACTGAAGTATATAAAACTTGGGGAATAGGGAAAATTCTCTTACCTATTACATTTTTAATAATGTGAGACACAGCAGTGTTCTAGATGAGAATAACAAAGTTAAATGAATGGAAAAAGGCCCTCAGGTACAAAAGTTTCCCCCTACAAATACACTGCATAGAAAGGTCAGTAGAGTCCAGGGAAGGAAGCAGGGGAGGGTGGAGGGGAGAGAAAGGGGAAATACCACGACCAAATTAGACCAAATTATATTCCATACTTTTATACTTATGTCAAAATGAGTCCTAGTATTATGTTTAACTAAAAAGACCAGTAAAAAATTAAAGAAAAAAGAAATACACTGCATAGTCATATTCCCAGGTCTATCCCATCATTAATTCATTGTGTGCAAGGTAAGTTTCTCAACTTTTTTCATGCATACAAGCAAAAACCCTGCTTTTGTCCCTCTCACACATAGATTTTGATAGAAACCTCATGCAGGACCATCCCCCTTTATTGAGTATTATCGTTTAGAACCTCAAATCTGAGAAGTAATATTACCTTTTGTGAATAAGCAGGAAATTTCCAAGACTAAAGGAAGAAATATCATTTGGGTATTTTTGGAGAAAGTAAGCCAGGAAAAATCTCAAAACAAAACTACTGCTTTGAGGCTAAATGAAAAAACATTTAAAAAGGAAGTTGGCTGATAAAAGCATTTTGTTATTAAAGATCTGTTGCAATAAGAAAAACAAGATGTAATAATAAGAAAAAACTGTCCTGGCAATACTTAAAAGCTAGGTTGCAAAATTATAGTTAATGTCTATACAGCTATCCACAGAAGGGCATATAGTCCAAGGGTTCAAATAGTTCCTAAGAGGAATGTGCACTTTAAAAGACTGAATAGTTCATCAGGATTTCTGCAATTTATACTTGTTTCTATTTCCCAGGACCATGTTTACTAATGTTCACTATCTTTAACTTGGTTTCCAGGATCTATAAGTATCGAGAAATGGGATATGTAGGTGAGTATATAAAGTACTATAGTAATCAGAAAGATATATCTTCTATGTGTTAACAAAATGGCATATTGTCTCCTGCCATTTAAGATCTTATTAAACATGGATAACTGACAAGCCAGCCACTCCTTGGACCAGATCATACCATAAAAACCATTCTTGAGGTCCTTGTGAAGAACACAATTACATTGTTGATACGTAACCTGAAAAACCATGTCTCTATTATTCTGTATTATTGCTTCTAAACCAGCACCTCAAAAAGTGGGGTCATCAGTTCATAACTGATTTCTAAAGAGACTTATTTCTATTATACATTTTTTGCCCTTTTGGAGAAATGAGGCCAGATTGAGCAACACTACAGAATGTTTACTGAGTTCACTGATAGACAGGAAGACATAATATCTTAGGGCCTTGTTGAAAGATGCACTAGAAAACTCAGTTCTGAAATTACCTCTATCATGGGAGAAAGGTACAAGAGATCAGCTCAGATATGATGTTATCTTTCTCCTAAACCAATAGGAGATAATAAATGCTTGAAGATGGGTGATGACTAAGATCAGGAACAGGAACTTGTGTCAGTCCAGGGAATCATCAGAGCTTTGTATTCTTGGTCTCTAGGTTGATCATGTTCCCTTGGAAATTGAGAATCTGCTTATCTGCTGGTCTGTGAATATCCTCTGACTTTACAGGAACATAGTAGTAGCCCATGATGGAGAAGATCAAGCAGACCACCAGGAGGAGGCAGGAAAACAAAACGAATTCAGCCCACTGCAAGGAGAAACAAACATTAGAGAAGAATATGGAGAAACCTGAAACTAAAGTGATCTTCATGAGGTGGAGACTGAGGAGAAGATTGACTGAGGTTCTTCAATTCAGATAAACTTTTCCTGGGAGAACACTGGGTTCACTGGCCTCTCCTCACATAGGCATATAGTGGTCATTATTGTCACCCACATGTCTATTTCTTGATGAACTCTATGTATCTAATCTGTCTCACATCACAGTACTGAGTGGGGAAGGTGGAAAACAGAGAGATAGGGAAAAGGAATAAGAGGAAGTTGGAGGGAAAACTTTGAGTAGACATGAACTCCTGTTTCCGTCAGATCCATACCTGTACCAGGCCACTGAACTGGGCCACAACAAGCACAATGATATTCCCAACTGCAACAGTCAACAACCAGGCTACCTGAAGAACAGATTTCATGCTAGATGGAGCCTAGGGAAGACCAAGTTCATAAGTAAACAAACTACCTATACCACCCCTTTACCCCAGAAGTCAATCAGTAAACTTCTCCTACGAAAGATTCTATATTTCAATTTCCCCCACTAAGTTCAACTATCCCATTGATTCTAGGGATGGTAATAATGCTAAAATTAAGAATGGATTAGAATTCTTGAATATTTTAATTCATTATGTCATACAATCTTTATACAACCCTAAGAGATAAGTTATATTCATATTCTTAAAAGAAAAACAGCATTTAAGAGATGATAATTCACTTGGCCAGGATTACACACCTATGTAAGGCAGTGCCAGAATTAAAACTTACTATCCCTCAAGCAATGTCTCCATTTTTATCTTTCACTTGGAAAATCTTACCTGAGAATAAGAAAATTCAAGTCCTGTGACAGAGAACATGACTTCAGCAGCTGTAACCAGAATATACTGTGGTAGTTGCCATGCAATGGACATTTCATTGACCGGAATGTCTTCCATCTTCCAGGCCTGAAGACCCTGATTGGTGATCTTAGTGAAAGAAAGAGGAAATGGTCTTATCTGTAGTCTCAAGAAAATATGACTAATTATAGCATTCTATGATCTATATCCATCCCCTTTTAAAATTTTCATCTTTTTGTTACTTTCAGTAGATTGAGCATTTCCACACAATTCCAACTTTTGGAAATAGTAACACTATACTCACTTGCTAGACTTCAATCAGTTACATTAAAAGTTCGTGTGAGCTAAAAAAAAATCTTTGATGTTCAAATACCCTTGATTCTCTGAGTTAAAAGGCCATTGGGTTCAAAATAGTATGGTAAAGGTGTCCTGGTTTGCTTCTATTGAGAGTACAAATAATATCTAGGCAGCTGTTTGTACTTTCTCAGAATAAAAGAAGAGCATGAACAGAGCTTCTAAATCAAGGTCAGATACTCAAATGCTCCAAGGTAAGTCATTAAGTAAATAAAACATATTGAATGAGAATGGGAAGAACTATGGTGAACCGGATAGCACAGGTTCCATCAAAAGGGCACAGCCACTACAACAGCCAACTGACACAGTGATATCTGTTATGGAATCTTCTGACTTTATTCCAAGACATGCTAGCAATCCAAGTTCTTAGGTAAAAATCTCTTGAATTTTAAATAATGGCAATTAATTATTTTTATTTTTTTGTCAACATCATGCAAGTCAAACAAGACAGGACTATGGAAAGAATTGGGTCTCTAGGCCCCCAATTTATGACTTCTAGTCTAAAAACCTATTAGATTTTGGCATTTATAAATATCTATGTCCTCTATCTTGAATAGCATATAAGAGACAGAACAAACAAAAAATGAAATAACACCAGAAATTCAACTGATACAAGTTGAATTGTGTCCCTCAAAACTTGTGTGTTGAAGTTCTAACATCAGTACCTGAAAATGCGACCTTATTTGGAAATAAGGTTATTTATAGATGCAATTAGACAAATTGAAATGAGGTCATTAGGAGGGGCCTAATCCAATACAAAAGGTATCCTTATAATTAAAAAAGGAAATTTGGACAAAGAGAAGCCAATAGGAAAAAGGCCATGTAAAGATAAAGGCAGACACTGAGATGATTGTACCACACACCCAACTAACACAAAATTTCCAGCAAACCACCAAAAGGTACAGGGGAGGCATGGAACAGCTTCCACCCCACAGCCCTCAGAACGAACCAACCTTACCAAACATCTTGATCTCAGACTTCTAACTTTCATAACTATGAGACAATAAATTTCCACAGCATAAGCTACTCAGCTGTGATACTTTGCTATAGCAGTTCTAGAAAATTAATAGGCCTGGGTTGGTTTAATATCTGAAAATCAGTTAATGCCATATGCCATATTAACAGGATGAAAGACAAAAACTACATTGTCATCTAAATAAGTGCAGAAATTTTCATTTGAATTTGACAAAATTCCACCCCATTTATGATAAAACAAGCAGAAGACAAATCAAATAAAATCTCAAAAATCTAGGAATAAATGGAAACTTCAATTTCATAGATAGGGTCTATGAAAAACGAATGGTATGAATCTATATCATGTACAACCATAGAAATGAAAAAATGTACCAAATTTGTATACAATGAATTAAAATGCAGTCTGTAAAAATAAAAAAAAATTAAAAAAAGATTTATTGCAGACAAATTTTGCTCATGTAGACCTTAAAATTTTTAAAAATGATATTAAATATTGAAAGCTTCAAAATAAAACAAAAGAAAAAAGAAAAGAAAAACCCACAGGTAATCTACTTAATGATAAAAGACTGAATGCTCCCCTGCCCCACCCCAGGGAACGTCTGCTCTAACCACTTCTATTCAACATTGTACCAGAACAACCAGGCAAGGAAAAGAAATAAAGACATCGAGATTGAAAAGAAAGTTATCTCTATTTGCAAATGAAATGATCTTGTAGATAGAAAGTCTGAAGGATTCACTAAAAAAAAATTCAATAATTTTTATTGAACTAACAAATAAGTTCAGCATGGTTGCAGGATAATATAGAAAGATTAATATAAAACATCAATTGTATTTCTATAACTTGCAATGAACAATCTGAAAACGAAATTAAGAAAATTATTCCAGGGGCTGAGGCTGTGGTTCCATGGTAGAGTGCTTGCCTGGCATGTGTGAGGCCCTGGGTTCGATTCTCAGCACCACATACAAATAAATATATAAATAAAAATAAAGGCCCATCAGCAACTAAAAAAAAATTTAAAAAAAGAAAATTATTCCACTAACAACAACTTTAAAAATGTTGATACATAGGAATACATTTAACAAAGTAAATATAAAAGTTATTACACTCTGAAAACTACAAAATATTCTTAGAAAAAAAAGAAGATCTAAATAAATGGAAAGACATCTCATATTTACAGAACAGAAACTTAATAGTGTTAAGATGCAGAACTTCCCAAAAATTATCAAAGCAGTTTCTAGCAAAATCCCAGTTGGTTTCTGGTCCTAAGTTGATCCTGAAGTTTACATGGCAATTTGTTGGCCCCAAAAAACCAAAATCTTCATGAAAAAGAAAAACAAGGTTGGAAACTCACACTTTCTGAATACAAAATTTACTACAAAGCAACAGGAAACAAAATAGTGTGGCACTGCAGAAGATAGACATGTAGATCATGGGATAGAATTGAGAGACCAAAAATAAGACCTCATACCTATGGTCAAGTGATTTTCAACAAGAGCCCCAAGACTATTTAATGAGGTAAAGAAAATCTTTTCAATCAATTGTTCTGGGACAACTGGATATACACACATAAAATAATGATAATGAACCCCTTAGCTCACATTAGCTATCACTTGAAATAGATTAAAGACCTAAACATAAGTGCTAAAACTATAAAATTCTTCGAGGAAACCATAGACATGAATCCCTATGACTCTGGCTTAGGCAGTGATTTCTTAGGTATGACACTGAAATCACAAATAACCAAAGAAAAAGTAAACAAGTTGAACAAAGTTAAAAACTTTTGTGCTTCAACCAACACCATCAGGAAAGTCAAAAGACAACCAAATTATTAAATGGAAGAATTTGCAAATTATCTACCTGATAATAGACATATCTAAAATATATAAAGTATGTTTACAAGTCAATAATAAAAAGGTAAATAACCCAATTAGAAAATGGGCAAAGGATCAAAATGGACATTTCACCAATGATAGACAAATGGACAAAAAGCCCATGAAAAGATATTCAATATCATTAACCATCAGAGAAACGCAGGTCAAAACCATAATGAGATACCATTTCACACCACCAAAGTGACTCTAACCAAAAAGGAATCCTGTCTTGGTGAAGATGTAGAGAAATTGCAACCTACATACACTATTTATTAGTGGGAATGTGAGATAGTGCAGTTGCTTTGGAAAAGCCTGAAAGCTCTATGAATGGTTAAATAGAGTTACCACGTGACCCAGGAATTCTACTCCTAGGTATATAGCCAAAGAAATGAAAACATATGTCCACACAAAAACCTGCATACGAAGGTTCACAGCAGTGTTGTTTATAAGCTTCAAAAAGTGGAAACAAATGTACATCAACTGATGGGTAAATAATAAAAAGTATATTCATACAATAAAAATAAATGAACCACTGATACATGTGACAACATGGGTGAGCCTTGACCTTATGCTACCTGAAAGAAACAGACACAAAAACATATTCTATGATTTGATTTATTTTTATTTTTAGTCACTTATTTACCTCTTTGGGTACTGGACATTGAACCCAGAGGCATTCTATCACTGAACTACATCCCCAGCCCTTTTCATTTTTTTTATTTTGAAACAGGGGCTGGCTAAGTTGCTGAGGCTGGCCTCTAACTTTTGATCCTCCTGCCTCAGTTTCCCAAATTGTTGGGATTACAGGTATGTCCCACCATGACCAGCATATGAACTTGTTTACATGAAATGTCCAGGTTAGAAAAAAATTATAGACAGAAAGTAGAATAGTGGTTGCCTAGGACTAGTGGTTTTGGAGGAAATGGGGAGTGACTTCTAATGGGTATATGAGGTTTCTTTTCTTTTCTTTCTTTTTCTTTTGTGTGTATTGGGTATTTAACCCATGTGTGTTTAACTACTGAGCCACATCCCCCACCCATTTTATTTTTTGAGACCAGATCTCACTAAGTTGCTTAGGGCCTTACTAAGTTGCTGAGGCTGGCTTTGAACTTAAAATTCTCTTGCCTCAGTCTCCCGAGCCATTAGGATTACAGGTATGTGCCACAATGCCCAACATATGAGGTTTCTTTATGATGTGATCAAAAATGTTCCAAAACTGTACACCTCTGTGGTTATATTAGGAACCACTGAATACATACTATTGAATATTCTTTCTCTATATATATTGAATGCATATCAACATATCTTGAATACATTATTATAGTAAAAGCCATTGTATACTTTAAATGGGTAATTATGTGGCATATTAATTATATATCAACCATCTTGTTATAAAAATATATAACCAAAGGAATCAAGTTAAATTAATCAATAAAATATATAAAATTTTATACATGGGATTCCCATCACAACTCTAGAAATGTTCCCTCTTACTCATTCTTTTTATCTTTAACAGTGTCAAAAGTAATTAAATAACAAAATTTAATTCAAGATTGGAACCAAAATTAAAACATGGAAGTACACTGCCCTGATTGCTGAGACAATTGTTTTTACTTAACTACAGTTAACTGGTCCCAGACTGGGGAGATAACTCAGTTGGTAGAGTGCTTGCCTTGCAAGCATAAGGCCCTGGGTTCAATCCCCAGCACCACCCAAAAAAAAAAAAAAAAAAAAAAAAAAAATGGCCAATTAACTGGTCCCCAAACTCTGTGTGGAGATTGACATTTACTATTGGTGTTGGTATTTCAGACTGAGATGAGTTAGCAGATTAAATTTCCAGGGAGCTAGGAGACCTGTATATGGAGCCAGATAAGAAGATATTAATAATTTTGCATTAATAAGCTTTGGTTTGTTAGGGCTATAATGAGACTGGAGTAAATCATGTGACCTCTTTGTGAGGGCTCAAGATAACTTATGTCTCCAATACTCAATACTATTGGCCTATTGCTGATGTTATTTCTTCTTAAATTCCCTCTATAGACAGTGGGTTTTCTAAAACCACTGTAGAAACTGTCATTAGAAACTTACATTAGAAATAAGTATGTGATCCTGTCTTGCCAGAGTCTTCTCCTTTGCCCTTTCTCCCTGCCTAAAGGATCCCAGGATGTGGTGGGAGGGGGCAAAGGGGAAGTGGCTGTGAGCTACTTACATTAGTAATAACAAATAGATACGATGCACCAAAGTCTAGTAGACCCAAATTCAGAGAAAATTCCTTATCTTCTGTTTTACAGCGCACTGCAGTGTATCTGCAAAAGGACGAGTTTAGGTTAGGATATGCAGCATGGCTTAGCACACCCAACTCCAGGGAAAAGAGTGATCTCAACTCTCTACTGATGACAAGGAAAGCAACGGAGTCACCTCTTTAGAGAGAGATGCTTCTAGGAACAATTCTTTTCATGCCAGGTATTTGCCCCTGACCTGAGCTCCTTATTGCCTGTCAGGGTTTTGTTTTTGTTTTTAAATCCTAAACCTGAATAAAGAAGGTTCAAATCACCTTTTGTAGGTTTCAGGCCCAGGTGAACTTTTCTGATGCAAATCTTATGACCTGGTAGAACAGTTACAAGACAGTGAACCTGAGTGGGTAAATTTCTAAGTAAGGAGATGCCAATGGGAGTTCCCAAAGAGTAGGGGCCACAACCAACAATAAACTTAGTGAACCTCACAGAGATGTTAACTACATAGTATGCCCGTCACAACCACCACGATCCCCACCTATCTGTGCAGAGAAATGGTGAGACTGAGAGAAGGAGACAAGAGTTGAAAAGCAGATATACAGATATACCTAAGTTCCCCATCTATAGACAAAGATAGCATTTAAAAAATGATTATTGATAAAAGTGAAATGTCCACAGGGCAGTGCTCTTACTCTCCTCTTTGCACAGTTCTGTAAGGAGACACACCATAGTCTTCACCAACATTGAGGGGGATATCTGTACCCAAGGAGATGTTGACATCTTCATGCAAAGTGTTAATAAACCTGAGGGTAGAGAAATTATTTACACATCAGACAAATACAAACAGGAAACCTGATAAAAGAGGGTAGGGGCCTTTCTGTTTTAGTTATCACTATATCCCCAGTGCCAAGAGTAGTGGCTGGTACATAAAGGGACATGATACATACTGTTATACAGAATGAAGTCACATGTAAGAAGTAATTCATATTCTTAACTTTCTCTAACTTCTTCTTGGGGTATTAACATCCTCACCAGATCTCTAGCTGGGTGGACGCTATCATGAACACCCAGTTGCAATCTGAGTTTTCTTTCTAATAGAGCTTAGGTATATCCAATGTATTTTCCTCTTAGTGATGGAATTCCCCAGCTGAGACTTTACTAAAAAAACAATTATTTATATATAAAAGTATTTACATAAAAGTGGCATCCTCTTATGAATGAAGTCCAATTTGACTCATGAAAAACTTAGACCCTAGTGTGTAGTAGTTTGTTATTGTTTTCAGGTCTCCAGAAATGTTAGACCCTTCCAGAATCATCTTTCTAGTCTTCTGAAACTAGATTAATTCCTCAGGATGGGTTTTTGATACATTTCTGTTTTGATAGCTTTTGTCTTGGTCTCTACCAAGGGAAAAGAAGGGCAGTTTCCTCTAGAGTCCTAAAGGTTGACTCCTGGACTTTAGATCCTCCTGTGCTGATCTAAAAAATACCCACCCCCTAGTAGATCTTAGCACTCTGGCTTTCTGGCCTCATTCTTGTCTTAGTTATTTTGAGCTGTTTGCTTTTTTTGAAGCATAAATTTCAAAAGCAAGTTATTATGATTGTTCCATCCTCCGGCGAAATTCAGACTTTTCATTAAAAGTTCTCTACCATGCTCTCAAAAACAACTACCTGATTGTGGGCATGTGTATCTATCTCATGTCTAATTCCTGCCACAGAGAGCAGGTGACCTCTTTGGTGCTCCATCTCTGTATCTATTCCTTGCTTCCCCTTTGTCTAGATTCAAAATCAAATCTTTTGACTTAAAATGTGACCTGCACCATGACGCCACTATAGATCTACAATAAAAATTGTACTTTAAAAAATAGATAGCAAATTACCAACAATGAAGGGAAGATTACTTGCTTACTTCTAAGTTTCTCTCTTGCGATCACAGAGAGAAAGTACTTAGTTGTTTTCCTGAGGGCAAGATGAATGGATAAAATACAGGAGAAAAATATTTGCAGTGCAGCAAAGCAGGCATTTGTAGATATGTTATCTTTGAATCCCACATAAGAAAGCAAGCCCAGATCCCTCTCACTGCCCTGGAAAATGCTTTCGGACACCAGTGTCCCTGACATTCTAGGATAGACAATCTTGTTCAGAACAAGTAAAATGCGAGGCCTCTTCCACTAAAGTCCCAAAGATCAGGAGAGACCCAAGATTCAAGAGAATGGTGTGGCCTGGGGTCTGCGGGATATCCAAACCTGATGGCTGTCATCCCATTCATTGTTTTGTTTTCTATGTCCTTTACCTAGAAAAGAGGAAAGTAAAAAATCAGTAACAGCTGACAAAGGGAACCTATGATCAAAACATTTGATCAGCAGACAGACGCTTGGTAAGATATTGACGAGCCAGTCATCAGATGACAACGTGGAACACTGGCAATTCCTCAGCTTACCATCATGCTGGAGATGCCTTTCCCATTCTCATGAATGATCAGACTGTACCAGTTCTTCTCCTCTACAGAATGCTCAGTACGGACAGACAAATTGTGATACTTCAGATGGAACTGAAAATCCTGGCTTTTTGTCTTCAGGTGCAATTTAGAGTAATTTGTTGTTTTCTGTAGAATGAAATACCTGTTACTCTCACCTTCTACCCCAGTGTGGAAGTGTTTTCATTTGCTTTACTTTTCGTTTGGGGCAGCACTAGGAAATTAAGCTATCTACCACTGAGTTCCATCCCTAGCCTCATAACCCAGTTTGGATATCACAGTTTTATAGCATCACAGGGTGGATGACTTCATCAGATACTAATAATTTCTTTCTTTAAATTAGTTAGTTCTAGGAATATACCACAGGATATAGAAGCATGCATAAAGATTCAAGAGTAAGGATGTTTATTATAGGATTATACATAATAATAAAAACTTGAATGTCTATAGGAAAATGTTTAAATTTATATATGATGGAATATTATGTGCCCATTAAAATCATGTTATCAAAAATTATCTAAAAACACAGGAAATGTTTATGATACAATTAATGTTAAGAAAATAAATCAAGGTCAATACAGCACATAAACTCTCTCATTCATTCATGCTCATAACTCACCTGAAAGGATTTGATGGACTCTGTCAACAGAGAATGATTGCCATTTCCCAGCACTGTCACGTTCACTTCATCATCTGCCAGGTTCAAGATTTGTAGGTAGATTTCTTGTGAACCTGGCTGGGGCGGAGCCATTTCCTTAGGACAAATCATGTATATTACAATCACCAACAAATAACTCTTCAGGTACAATGATAACATAACATGGTCCTACCTCTGACAACCTAACCCATATAGTCAAAAGGACATAGTTTTCTCCCTCTGGAGAGTGTTTGGCACCTGTAATCCCAGCAGCTCTGGAGGCTGAGGCAGGAGAACTGTGAGTTAGTTAAAAGTCAGCCTCAGGAACTTAGCAAGGCCCTAAGCAACGCAGGGAGATCCTGTCTCCAAAAAAAAAAAAAAAATGCAAATTGGCTGGGGATGTGACTCACTGGTTAAGTGCCCCTAGGTTCAATCCCCAATACCCCCCACCCCCACAAAAAAAAGAGTGTTTGGTTTAAAAAACCCTAAAGGTAGTTTGGTGGGGAAAACAACTCAATGAAGCAGGCACTGATGCCAGGAAACAAACTCCATGCTTTTTGATTCAGTCATGGCCTTATACTTCACTCCCCATTAGTGGCCATTTGACTGCCAACAATAATTTATTAAGTATTTGGAAAGGCATCACATAAGCCTGTGTTCCCTAAAGAGATGGCTAGGTATCTTGGATATTAGTGTTTGGGAATTCCCTGAAAATAAACACTGAATCATTCATGCAAAAGTTGGGCCTCATTTTGCATTTGTATCTATTTATTTATCACGCATAGTTACTATGCACCTCCTATAGAACAAACACTGGGCTAAGTCCCAGGGAATCGAGAGTGAACAAGGCAGATATGGTCCTGCCCTCTTAGAACTTAGATTTATTGAACTCACATTTATTTTTATTTCTATAACTGCTGCAACTGCAAATGCCAGGCATGCTAGGATCATACCAATTGCCATTTTCCTGAGTGATCTGCAGATGAAAGGGAGAGACAATTGTTCTATCCTTTAGACTCTGCAGTATAAAATCCATGCTCCTTAGCCCATCATTAAAGACCTTTCCTGATTTAGTCCCAGTTACTTTTCAAAGCATTTCTTAGAACTCACCTCCATACAACTTTTTTCTTCCTCCTTTTACTTGAGGGACATCAAACTTCTCTCTGTAATTGTACCACCTTTTCCCACCTCTACCTTGGCTTATGATTTTCACATCCATTATGTCACAATACCAAAAATAATAGCAATACAACCAGATGTGTTGAACATGTACCATTTGAACATGTGTGCACTCATTTTCCTCTTCAGAAACCTTTTTTGACCCCAGGGGCAGGAAGGACTCTCTCCCTTTTCTACATCTTCCTAGAATTTCCATCTTCCCTTCCTAGGGCACTTAACATATTTTACCTGTGTAACTGTTATTCTCACTTATGCTCTAGCTTCCCTACTTACTAGTAAACTCCTTGATAGAAAGATCTGTGCTTGATTTACATTTGCATGGCACTTTGTCCTGAACTCCCTGATATCTGTCTGTTCAGTGAGTGAGGAAATGATGGAAGGCCATTTGATTGTGGTCAAGTGATGACCACTTTACCATCACAACTAAGTTGCTATGAAATCAGAAATGAAAGGAGACTTGAAAACCTCCTCTGGAAAATATTACAAAGAATAACTTCTAGAATAGGAAGAAAGGAGTAATTGGGAACAATTCTATCCTCTGCCTACCAGGTTCCCACTTGTTTCATAAGGACAATAGTAGATTTAAAGGAATTAAATCATCAAAAACTTTGGACTTCTTTGAAGAGGCAACATTCAAGGACAAAGCAACAAGTTGGTTTAAGAGCCTACTTTTACATACTTTTGACTTTCCATGATCTACCCCTTCCACATCACACGCTGATGTCCATAGTAATGGTTCTGACTCTCAATGCTTACATCTAATTCCCACTCTTCAGTATTCATAGGCACATAGTCCAATGTGGAAAAATAGAAGCAGAAAAATGATGAACCAAATTCAAACATAATGAAGTAGAAACATACAGGTATTGAATCTGTATCAAAGTGAACAAAGATTGAATCGGTTTGCAGTAATACCAGATATAGTGAGCACTTACGAGAAGCTAATTCCACACTTGGCAATCAGACGATAAATGACAAGGTCAAACAATGGGATGAAGATAAGAACCAGAAAGGGATTTAGTACCTGTAATGCATGGTAAAAAGGATTAACTACAAGTGTTCTCTCATGAACGTGAGCACATGCTGGTATTTGCTCGCTTGCACTCTCATCCATGCATACTTCACCTTGGTACATACAGAAAATGAGTCAACATTTCTCAGCCCTTTACACCCAAGAGTCTATTTCCCTTGCACAGCACCTTCCAAATACCCAAGGGCTTGCTTTCTCTCTTAGTGTGTTTTTCTGTCAATCATATTCAGAGTTCTCCTCTCTCACTGTTATTTTTTTTAATTTTTAAAAAAACATTTTTAGTTGTAGATAGACACAATACCTTTATTTTATTTATTTATTTATTTATTTATTGTTATGTGGTGCTGAGGATCAAACCCAGTGCCTCACACATGCTAGGAAAGTGCTCTACCACTAAGCCACAGCCCTTGTTGCTTATTTTCTCTAGTTTCATAGCCCAAAGGGAATATGACATAGTCAGGGGAAAAGAAGGAGAGAAGAAAGAAGTAGGTATTTTTGAACAAGAGGCTAAAAAGGGAACTGGGAGTCACCAACAGATTCTGACTTCATTGCTCACACAACAAAGGCTTATACTTTCTTTGGCAATATTTCCATTATACTGCCTTGACAAGAAAAAAAATCCAATGATTATACTTTGGGGGGACAAGCTCACTTTCCCTGGAATTGGGAGGGAGCTAGTTCCCTAACATTTGAGGTTTAAAAAGAATGCTATCATCTATACAGTTGGCCCTCCTCAGTATATAAGAAGAAACTCATCAGATTAAAGCTATTAATCCTAATATTGCAAGTAGAGCTATAAATGAGGAAACAAACACATCCCCATGCCTACAGCGAAGTCTCCTACCTGCATCTGGTCCGGCTGAAGCACAAAAAATCCCTGAAACATTATAATAAATTGTAGTGAGATGGTAGCAGAAGGCAAGAAAAGTCTAGATGAATAATCTTGGTAATTAGCAGGGAAGAAGCATATAAAAGAAAATTCATCAAATCTTTGGTTGAGTACCACTAGCTTGCCTATTAAAGTATTTGGGGGCTGAGAGTCAACTTGGAAAGACTTCTGGCTACTTTTGCTGAGGGCTGATGAGCCTAAGGGAGAATATTTTTTTCTGTGTACATGTTGAATACACCTGAAATGCTTGAGATCACAAATGTTTTGCATTTTGGAACATTTGCATATATATAATGAGATATCTTGGGGATGAGACCCAAGTCTAAATATGAAATTCATTTATGTTTTATATTCTTCTCATTCACATGGCCTAAGATAATTTTATACAATGTGTATAATAATTGTATGCGTGAAACTAAGTTTCATGGTGTAGAATTTTCCACTCATGGCATCATGTCAACACTCAAAAAGTCCAGAAGTTTGAAGGGATTTATATTATGTACTTTTGGATTAGGGCTACTCAACTTATACTACAATTTCCTTAAACTTTGGAGAAAATAGAGTTGGTGTGTTTTTGTTAATCTCAGCAACTGCAGTTGTAAGTGGTAATGATGAAAAGGAAAAGACATTGTTCTTGGGGTGAGGACTCCCACTGACACATAGTGCTTCCAAATATGTTCTCTAGAGGGTCAACAAGAGACCACCATGGTTAATCATGGACAACTAGAGGAAGGGAGAGGTAAAATTATATTTGGCAGGCTGACTTCAAACAGACGGGTTAATATGACCAAGCCTGTTTTCTTCAGAACTATAATATCATAATCTAGGAAACAGAACAATTAAGAGTAGCAGATGGAAAAAGAGAAAAGAATATTTAGAACCTTGCCATTCTTTCCATATCCATATACAAAATGTCCCACCTCCCACAGGTCCCTTGCTGTGTCATGCCTGAGAGATGGAACCAATTGTGCAGTAGCACCATTCAAACCTGTTCCTGCTACATTCTAGGATTACCTAGAAGAAAATCTCCACCCCAGGTCTCTATCACTTCATTTGATATCCCGTCACTACATCCTGGTACACTTATTCCTCAACCTTATGTTCCTGATTTCTAAAAATAAAGCTCTGGTCTTTATTTCATTATCTTCATCTACTTAGTGCCTCAGGCTAAATGTACCTCTCAAATGATACTATGTCGATTTTCAGGCAAAAGCACAAATAAATTTTCTTCAATATGGAAGATGAAAAAATAATAAACTTCTCTGGAAAATCTCTTCTACTCACCAAATTCCCATTCATCTTGGTGGCTTGTAGGGTCCATCGTGAGCCCTGAAGCAGACAGATGTTAATAAGTTAAATTTCTATTCTGTGAGAGTAAAGTAGTGGAAGAAGGGGTAGCTTTCAATAGGACTATTCTTACCTGCTGATCCAAAAGAGCCCAGAACATGGGCAATGGAATATAAAGGAACAGTATCCTAGTCAGTGCCTTCACATCCATAATGAGATGCTTCTGCAGGGAGGAAGAAAGAATGGGCAGAATTGCCAAAAGTTCCACTTGGAACAGCAGTGACCAAAAACAGGAAGAGAAGAGTCAAATACACAGGAGAAAACTGGTTTGAAAGACTCCCTGGAGCAAGCAGACTTCTGCTGTGTGAACTTACTGGGTACTTCTCAGAGGCCCAGTCCAGCCAGTGCTGTCGCTTTGGAATATCCCCAGAACGGTTCTTGAAGCGGTTGGAAATAGCAAACTAGGGCAGAGCATAGACATCGGGTGAGAGAAAAAGAGAAACCATTCCCTGCTTTTTCCAATTCATTTCCTCTTCCTTCAAACACACATACACCTTTTGTGACCTACTCCAACTCTTTGATCTCATTAGACATTGAATTTCAGAATACTTAATATATAATTTCATCTTTATTTCCTGTTAGTATCATATATAATTACACATCAGAATATTTTTCCTAATTTAAAAAATGATTATGCTTTTTTTGCTTAATCGTTAAGTAGAGGTATGGAGGAAAATCAATTAATTTCAGCTTGTCAAAAAGCATGCATGTAGAACAGAGATCACTGAGAAAAATAAAAGGTCATAGTCAAAGATGCATACACTCAGCATAGCATCTCTTCATGCTTTTGACTGCAAAAGGTAAGTAAGCAATTCATGGACTTACCCAGATACATTTGATAACTTGAGCCACTATGTTTCCTTCAGGAGGTGGTTTTTTGTACATTTTGCTTCCCATCGCAAACACAACTGCAATCAATACACAAACAAGGTTCTTAGCTTCTCATTTGGTACACACCATGCATCAATGCTAAGGACAGATTGCTGAACTGTAGGAGTGACAGGTGAATCTCATAAAGAGATTATGCTTCCTGACTTTGATGTCATAAAAACTATGGCAGCCGAGAAAAGATAAAATGGTCAATTGATATCTGTTAAGACTTTCATGTAATCACAGAGATGGAAGTCATCTTTGGCTTCTCATTCTTCTTTCTCATCTCCATATCTGATGTTACCAACTTTCATAGATCCTTTTTCTTCAGTGTATTGTCCTTTGGTCCCTCTTTACATTGTTACCACTCTTGTTCAGACTTTACAACTTCTACCCTTGACTATAAAATGGCCACCAACTTGTTGATCATCCTCTGCTCTCTTCCTTTAATCTGATGCCAAATTAAAACTTTCTTTCCAGAGTCTACCTAATAAACCCAAATTCCTATCAGGAAAGTTCTTCTCAAATTCATTATTAACATACCCTATTGAAGGTTATTTGTATCTGTAAATTATTGAGCATTTCACATACATCAACTGATTTAACCTGACAAAATATACATGTTATTATCTTCACTTATACACAAAAAAATCAAAGATTAAAGAAATTAAGCAACTTGGACTATGAATGTAGCTCAGAGATAGTGCACTTGCCAAGCATGTGTAAAGCCTTGGGTTTGATCCCTAGTATCACTAAACCAAACCAAACCAAACCAAACAAAAAAAGTACCATGTACGAGATTATATAACTAGAAACTGTCAGGAATTTTTTTCACCAGATACCTTTCTGATTCAAAAATCCACCATTAAATATCTCATTCACTAATCCTTGCATCATACACTATACTAGATACTATGGGGAATACAGGTGAAGGACATGGCTCAAAGGACACCTCAGCCTACTATTGTTTTAAAGTTTGTATTAGTGCATTAAATTTATACATAATAGTGGAGTTCATTTTGACATATTCATAAATGCATATCACATAGTTGGGTCCATTTCAGTTCCCAGTACTTCCTCTTTCCCTCCCTCCTCCTTCCACCTGATCACCTCCCTGTACATAATTGGTCTTACTTCTACTTATTTATTAATTTTAATTAGTGCATTATAGCTATATACAAAATTTGAAAGCACTGTGATATATTCATACATGCATATATCATAATTTGATCAACTTCATATCCCTAGTTCTTCTACTTTCCCTCTCCTCTTCCCTTACCCTTTATTCCCTGCCTCTGCCCTACTGATCTTCCTTCCATTTTTGCAAGGTTCCTTTTTTTTTTTCCTTTTTTCTCTTTAGCTTCCACATATGGGGGAAAACATTCAACCCTTGACTTACTGAGTCTGGCTTATTTCTCTTAGCACCATGTTCTCTAGTTCTATCCATTTACCAACAAATGACATGATTTAATTCTTTTTTATGGCTGAGTTGAACTCTATTGTACATGCATACTACATTTTCTTTATCCAGTCATCTATCGATAGGCATCTAGACGGTTCCATAACTCGGCTATTGTGAATTGTGTGCTATAAACACTGGTATGCATGTATCACTATAGCAAGCTGATTTTATTTCTTTTGAATAAATACCAAAGAATAGGATAGCTGAGTCATATGATGGTTCCATTCTTAGTATTTTGAGGAATCTCTCTACTGCTTTCTTAAGTGACTGTACTAATTTGCAGTTCCACCAACAGCATATGAGTGACCTCCCCCTGCTGCCCCCACACATCCTCACCAGCAATTAACATTCCTTGTATTCTTGATGACTGCCATTCTAACTGCAGTGAGATAAAATCTCAGTGTATTTCTAATTTGCATCTCCCTAATTGCTAAGGATTTGAACTTTTTTTCCCCATATATTTGTTGGTCAACTATATTTCTTCTTTTGAGAAAATTCTATTTAGATCTTTTGCCCATTTATTAAGTTATTAGTTTTATAGTGTGTTTTTTAAATTCTTTATATATTCTCATTATCTGTCAGAAGAGTAACTGGCAAAGATTTTTTTCCTCAAACTACCACTTCTCTCTGTTTCATTACTCTTCTTTAGGTACATTATGCTCTAAACACTATTCATCATTCTTACACAAAATTGTATTCTGTACCATTTCTATTCTTTTTTTTAAATATTGCTTAGGCGTAGATGGAATAAATAAACATCTTTATTTATTTATTCTTATGTGGTGCTGATGATCGAACACAGGGGAGGCAAGCGCTCTACCACTGAGCTACAGCCCCAGCCCACCGTTTCTATTCTAAGCTCATTGTTTCCCATAACCTACATCTTTATTTCTTATTTCCTTTTTATTTTTCAAATTATTGGCAATGTGCTAGTATGACTTTTATGATTATAAAATAGTAAGTGCTGTATTTTTCAAGTTTACTAAGTTTAAATTAAAATCAGTGGGAAGACTCCAGCTTGATTCTTCCCACTGCATGTATTTTGCCCTTTAACAAATTTCTCATCTCCTAAAAGATGCCTCTCTCATAGAGTCTCTGCTAAAGATGCCTACATAACTGAATTCATGAATCACCTTACTTTTTTCCCTTTACTTTATAATTTCTTCATCCTCAATCAGATTCACTCCACCATATCCTCTCAATTTCCCCAAAGTTTCTTTAAACAGTGCTCATTATCTATAATAGCCTTCTTATTGTTGAAATAAAGTTCAAGGCAAGAACAATAATACTGAGAATGGAGTGGACAAAGAGATACAAAAGAAAGATTTTCCATGGGAAATAAACTGCTTCTGAAACTAAGAATGATCCTAGGATGGGCCTTGACCCCTGTCACTGTGGTAACAACGACAATGGAGTGATAAGGGCATGTAATCAACTTGATAATGTCACACTTAAATTTTAAGGTCATTTATCTGAAGGAGTAGAAATGTATTTCTGTACTATCTCCTCCCTCTAGTAGATGATGTTGCTTCTTACTGCACTAAGAAAATGGAAGTCTTCAATGGAAACTCCCTCTCTTTTCTGCCACCACATCCATTAATTCCTGTATCCACACACATCCTTTCCTTCCTCCATTTAGGTGAAGGCAATGTTCCTCCTCTGTCTAAAGCTCATTCTTCCATGTGCGCTTTCATACCAACTATATTCCCTTTCTTTCTTTCTTTCTTTCTTTCTTTTTTTCTTTCTTTCTTTCTTTCTTTCTTTCTTTCTTTCTTTTTCCATCTTCAACTTCTTTCTATACTGGATTCTTCCTAATAATATTTGGGTTCAATATCTCATCTCTTGAATTTATATCACCTTCCAGCACAAATACTTACTGCTTTCACTTTTTAAACCTCTTATTCACTTCCAAATCTACTCTGATCAGTCTGATAGCACCATATCAATGACATCCTTGTTGCTCTATGGACATTTTCACTCCTAGCTGCTCACCCAGTAACACCTGTCAGTCTGAATGAGTCCCTTCTCGAAATCCTCCTGGTATTCAATATGACACTATTACCACTTTGGCCATCCCTTCTAAATTTCATTTGTAAAAATTTCCTCTTTGCCTGTCCTTTAAATGCTCATATGCCTTGAGTTTGGTCCAAGGACTTCCTTTTATCTTAATGTATTTATCTCCTATTTACACTCAAGATTTAATTGCTATCTATATGCTCACTACTCCAGGTCTGTATCTATAGCCCATACAATTTCTCTGAGCCCTAAAGCAGTTATTTCCAAATATCTATTTGTTGGTTATAATTAAATGTTCCAAGAACATCTAAAATGCAACATGTCTAAAACCCAATTCATCAACATTGCCCTAAGCCTGTTCTCCCTATCTCATTTAACAACCTCACTCTACCCAGCTGTTTGAGCCAGAACTCTGCCTTCAATATTGATTTATCTTCTCCCTTATTTAATAGCTTTAATAATTCCAAGTCTTGTTCATTCTACCAGAGCCTCCTTGGTAAGTTGTGTAAGGCACTTGCCTTGAGCACAAAATTTAAGGGAGTGCCAAAAGTGCAGTAATCAAGATAAACACTATCTTTGCCTCACCCTAAACCCAGCCTTTCTCCACATTACAGAAATACCTTTGCAAAATAAAAATCAAACAATCCTTCTTCTGTTAAAAACTTTTTTATAGATTCCCATTTGCTTAAAGTAACCTTCATTGTCTGGTTTCTGCCAATTTCTCCTTTTTATCTTTCTCATTAATGCTGCAGGTAATCTGAATTCCTTTGAGATCTTTGAATGTATCATACTATCTTCCACCTCCTGGTCTTACAAGTACCATGTTCTCTTTCTGAATCACTTACATTCCCTTCTTTAATTAATTGCTGCTCATCCCTGAGGCCTTTAGAAGTAATTTCTTTAGGCAAACCTTTTATAACCCTCAGTCTTAATCAAATATCCCCTCTATGAACTCTCTTTACTCCTTTGGTATGACACTGACCATACCACATTATAAATTTGTTTCCTTGTTTGTCTTCCACTCCCTACTAGACAATATAAGTTCCTGCAGGGAATGAACTGTATAGCTGACTAATTCATCAAGGTGGTCCCAATACCTAACACAGAGTCTGTCACATAACAGTTATTAATAGCACTTAGAAAACTAAAGCAACCAACTCATAATGACAGTTCTTATTTAACATTTCAATTTATAAAACATTTCACTTGCAGTATTTCTTTTGAGCTTCACAATTACTTTGATATGTAAATGTCATCATTGTGCAATCACACAGAGAAGGAGTTATAGTGGAAAATCAAGAAAATACTTGAGAAAATATTTGGCATTGAAGGCAAAAGGAAGCAGAGAGTGTATGGTCATAACTCTCCTGGAATACATTTTCTTGGAATTGAGAACTCTGAGAATCATTACCAGCCCTGCTTTCACCCAGTATAAAATAATTAGACTGAACATTGAGTCTCTGGGTTCCTTGTCCTCTCTTGAGCTCTTCATGTGTTGGGACTGGCTATCTTCCAAGGAGGTGTCACCCTGAGTCTCAGAGTGAGAACAGGTTTCCAGGTCAATGATTAGAAACAATCTTGCCCAAGTTTCCCTGTAGGCTGCCTAAACTAAACAGCCCACATATACTCCAGGACTGGGTTCTCTATGTTAAAAACGACACCACTTGAGTAAGTTGCATTACTTTTCCACTGCTTATCCAACTTCTCTTATTCTCTTTGTTTCAAGGGCAAACTCCTTGGGAGCATTGCAGAATAGGGCAAAAACAGTTAAACCTAGATACTGCTTTAAAAGGCCTAGAGAACTGAAAATGCCTTCTATTTACCAGATAAATGAGTATCAACTGATATAGTTTGTGAGAGGATGAATTATCTCTTTCCTTCCTTACATGTATATCTCAGCCTTAACTGCACATTAAAACCACTTGAGATACTTTAAAAATTATAGATTATCAGGCCTCTTATTGGTCCTACATGCGATCCAGGGATTGGTCTTTTTTAAGGGTCCTTAAAAACTTCCTATCAGTGTGTAACAGTGAACACCTCTTTTTTTAAAGGATTCTGACTTCATTCATAATTTATCTCAAAGTCAAGGGAAACTCCTCCAATAACACTTACCTAGAATATTAGTGTGAAGAGTGAATGAAGTAGGTTGTGTAAAGTGCTTACATGATGCTCTTCCTATTGAAGACATCAGTGATTATTAATTTCCTTTGCCTGCTGTACTTACCAAGTGCTATGACCATGAGCAATCCTGGAACTCCAAAAGCCAAGGCATAGCAGTCGTCCCCAAAACATTGCACATCTCCTGAAGACAATAGGGGGAAAAATTAAAAAGTAACTGGATCTTGACTCTTTTATATTTTATTCTATTTCATTCTTGATGTAGACTTCACCATGCCCTTTCCTCCCATCACCCTTTTATTGGATCCAACAAAAAAGAAATTCTCACAGATTTCCAAGCCATTATAAAAAGAGAAGATGGACTTCAGGAAGCTTCAAATGGCTTTTTGGCTGGCCAGAGTAAAGCCTTATACAACCCCCCAACCTCCGCATCCTTTCAAGAGAGGATCCTAACCTCTAAGCATGGGTGTGATAAACGTAGAAATCAAGCTCCCTGCATTGATGGAGAGATAGAAGACTGAGAAGTATCTAGTCCGTTCCTCTGCCTAAAACAAATAGGATAAATCATCAGTGTAAAGCGCCTCTAGCTTCATCCCCACCACATGTTCAGACTTAGGTGGAAGTACATACAAAGAGACAGGTTCAGATACTGCCTCCATGGTATCTGAACATCACAGTAGATATTTAGTAACCCCAGAAACACATTTACTCATCTTTTAAACTCCAGTATGAGCAGTCTTTAACTTTCTTATACCCCTTTACTAGAGCAAAAATCATTCTGCCCTCAATGCCTGTACATATCTACTCTAATATTCATTTCTTTGCATTGAAAGTCTGTTTCTGCTGGCTTTGCATTCCTCTAGAGCAGCAATGGTATCTTACTCATTCCTGCACTCCCTAGTTCCCAGTACAGCATTTGACATATATTGAAAACTTAATAAATGTTTATCAACTGTATTAGTTAAATGAATAACTAATTGAGTTAAACAATAGGTTTTGTGGAATGTGTGATAGGAATAGAACGAACCAACACACAGGACAGGGCTGTAAACCGTTGATGAAGCAGGATGGTTCAACTAGTGCTTGAGGGAGATTTGCAAGAGAATACAAAAAGACAATAGTGAACTTAGAAGTGGCTTGCAAAAGTTTGGAACTGGATTTGTCCTATTAAATGATATACATTTGTGGACCAGCTACTTAATAAAACAACTTTCAAGGAAAGTTACTTATGAATGATTCATTATACATTGCTGTGCTTCTTTGTGGCACCTCACATCTTTTCCTGACACAGAAGCACAATCAGTCTTTCCTCATGTTTAATTTATGATGTGTTTTGCTTTCTTTTCTGGTTTCCATTTAAACCTTTTCCACTTATCTAATTTGTATTTGCAGATAGAATCCCATTTGCCAAAGTTGTTAATTTTTCCCCAAGTCAGCAAGTAGCGATGATCTATGAACCCTTGAACAGATAAAAAGTATAAAATTATCCAAATGGTCTGAATAGTAAGAGAAACACAAGAAGACAGGAGACACAGAAAACAGACAGAAAGAGACAGAAGGCACTATGTCAGAGAGAGGCTGGGGGAGGAAGGAGAGTGGGAGAGAGAGGGAGATAGGGGAGGAGGGAAGAGAGAGAAAGGGAAACGTGATAAATAGCTACAAAAAAAGGAACAGATACATGAAGACAAAAATGAAAACTAAGAGTAAAAGATAGAAAGACGGAAACGTTGGTTAAGAATAGACCCTTCCCTTTACCTCACTGCTTCCTCATACGGGTTCATTTTACCTTGGTCATATTGCTGTTTTTCCCCCATTGACAATGGGAAGCATTTAAGAAAAGAGGGAACAATTAGCCAGGCAAATTCCTCTATGGAAAGTCATTCTATTTCATCCCCTTTAGTCATTTTTTTCCTTTGCACAAAAATCTCAAAAATTAGACATGATTACATCATCTCTATACCACTCAATACCTCCCATTCTCAAAGGTTTTACATTGTTTCTTAAATACCGCGAGAGAGGTCAACTCATTTACCCCCAACTCCTACTGCTTGAAATCTCTCCTTTCATCAAGGAAACAGCTCACTTCTTTTAGCTTTCACCCACTGGTCTCAGGTTTATACACTAACATCCTTTCAATGTCTACAAACAACTACTATATAATATTCCCCTTTATTGTTATCCAAGGTAAATATCCTCATTTTCTTCAACTTTTTTTCATATGTATTTTACTCCATCTTCCCCTCAGTTACTTTTCTTTGAATGTGTTTCCATTTTTCTATTAGTGACCAGTATCCAGCATTGGACATAATTTCTCAGATAGGATCTAATCAGTGAATTACTTTAATCTTGGCAAATGGCTACCTTCCAGGTACCCCCTTTTAATAGTGGATCTATAGTCTTGAAAATAGAGAAAGAAAAAAACAAAAACAGGATTCTTACATGTTTTTCTTCAAACTGGTCTCCACCAAAAGCTGCCACACAGGGTTTGATACCTCCTGTTCCCAAAGCTATTAGACTCAGACCAACCAATGATAGGATTCTGAAACGGAAAGTTTAGGATGCTAATCATTTTGTTACTTAATAAAACTGCAGAGATGGACTAGAGAGCTAAAGGCAGGGAGAAATGCATACAGGGACAAAGACCCCCTTCACATTTCTACCCTGTGAGAACTTTCCATTTGCCTTTACTCTAAGAAATACTCAAGGGTACTTACCATCTTTTTGATGCTTGAGCCAGTGCTAGAAACTATGCACTGCATGGGAAGATTTTTGTTCTGGGTAGTTCCGTTTACCCTTTGCATACATCAGATGGAAGCAGATACTGAAGTTAACACATTGGTTCTCAGTCTTGTTTTAGTCAAAGAGACACTTCAATAGAAAGATCTATGGATCCTAATACCACATACCCTTACTCATCACAAAATAAAAGTTAAAATTCAGCATAAGAAATAAGAGCAGCATCAATTTTTTTTTTATGAAACACCAATAAGGGAGGTATCTGATATATTAAATTTTATAATAAATAAAATTTATTAAATTTTAAACAAAATCCCTAACTTACAAGATAAAAACATGTATAGGCATATTAGAGCAAGAATAAATATGACCTGATTCTTAAATACAATCCTCTCTACTGACTGAGACAAAAGCATCAGAATCTACCAAATGCCTCTGACGCCATAAACATCAATACCTTAAGTAAAAAGGGACAGAGCAATGGGAACAATACATAATAAAAATATCTCTAACTTTAAATATGAGTTCTACTATATATTTTAAGGAAATACCATTTTTTTATCCCAAGTGAAATATAGATGCATGGATGAATGAGTAGATAAGGGAGAAAGTTTTAATTATTTTCAAGCATATGAAGGGATTTTATGAAGAGGATAGTAACTAGGTATTCTACATTCTCAAATGCTTAATTAATAAAAGTAAATTAGATCAGACGACAGAGCAAAGAGTTCAATTGCTGATAAAACTTTTCTTCACTAATTTGGTAATAAAACTGTGGAGTGGGAAATAAAGGGAAGCCTCTGGTAAGAAAATAGAAAATCATCTGTAATGAATTCCTGAGACATATGCCTGTCTAACAGAAGAAAAGTAGCTCAGATGATGCTACTCACGTGTGTACCACTTTTCCCCCCAGGACTGGTATCGCACCCAAGGACTTGAGCACATGGCCAAGCACATACACCAGGGAGAGATAGATGATTGTCCTGCGGAGAAAGTTAAATGAACCAGTCAATCCTGCATTACTCAGAGGCTTGAGTAATACAGACACAGGAGTCACGCTGTTCTCAATAAGCAGAGGAGGAGGAGAAAGGAGTGTAGGAGTAAAGAATTAACTAAGAAGAACGAATAGAAATGATGGCCAATGAAGTAAGCAGACTAGGAAAGGGGACTACAATTCTTCACCCTGTAGTGTTTACTTAGAGTACAGAGGTTCCCTTCAAGTTCCCATCTCATATTTATCCTCCTACACCCATTCCACCCACCTCCACACATACACAAACACCCCCACATTTGTACAGATGTAACAAGTACAGGAACTGTAGTGAGAACGATGACGTGTCAAATTAGGAAAACCAATAGAACAGGATACCTTGATCTAAGATGTTTTCCCCAAGGAATGTCTTTTGCTCTAAAAAGTAAGAGGTATCAAAGATGAACACCAAGTTAACAGGAGTGGCTAAAATAAAGGACTTTCTCTAAACCAACACTGTATATGTAGACAGGTAAAGGGCTTCCAAGTTCAGTCTAGGTAGTTTGGACACTTGGATTAATTGTTATCGCCACCAGTTTCCTCGTGGACAATTGCCAAAGGTAAGAAAGGACCAGGGAGGTAGACCATCCAGTGATAAAATCACAGTGTTTCATAGAAACTTTGTGTTGTTTTTCCAAAGAATTCAAATGGCAAATAGAAAGTAGAAGAGCAAGGAGTTCTAGTAAGAGCATATACAGAGATACACACATTGAAATATGCCACTTATCACCTAGACTTCTTATGGTTACCACCATACCAGCATTCTCTTGATAGGTAAGTAGAATGTTAACACTATAGTAAACATTAGGAATTATATACTATATATCTATGATGATTTAAAAAATGTTTTATGTTAATATGAAATGTAAAGAATGGAATGAAAGTATTAGAAAGAGATTAAAGATGCCAGAGATTTTAGGATGTGGTTCCTTATTCTAAATACCTAATCTTCCTAGATTGGTTTTCTAGGGAAGGGACTCTAAAGGGTATTTAATGGCAGGTGGGAAAATAAGAATTTGGATGGTTAATCCAGGACCCATTCATATCAGGGGAGAGGACAGGCTTTCCCAAAGGCCTTCTGTGATCTTCTCGAGAAAAGTTATCTGTTGGAATAAAAAAAAAAAAAATGTGTAGAGAGAAATTGAATAAAAAGAAACCAAATAAAGTCTACCTATTAAGAACCCAAAAAAGATGATCTATGCTAGCGATCATCAGAGAGAAGCAAACAAACCAAGAGAGTATGAGCTGGAGTGATGGAGTCTGAGAGGAAGTTCAAATCTTTATCCAATTGTTGAATTGAATGAATGAGAAAAGTGTAAGTGGTCTAGGAGGAAAATAGGCAACTTTTCGATGAAAGACTTAAAAATATGAAACTATAAGAAAGGAAACTAATGGCATTAAACTTTATCATAAGGAGAAAGAGGTCAAGAAAGTCTTTAAAAATCTGCATTTGGAATAGGATCATCCACAGGATGCAGAACTATTTTAGGCAGAATTGATCAATACCCCAACTGTACAAATCAGAACACTAAAATTCAAAGAGGTCAAATGATCTTCCTTAAGTGCTATTTTCATCAGTATTGGGGGTAGGTCTGGAACTTCTGCTTTCTTACTCATAGCACAGCATTCCTTCAGTTTTATCACAAACAAGCTGGTGTGGAAAAAGAAAAGAGGAAGAAGTTACAAATTTTACTTCACCATAAGGATATCAAAAGTCAAAACCATTTTTAATGGTTAGACTTAGAAACTGAGGTGTAGGTGCAGAGTGAGAAGGAGTATGCGCAGTGGTGGCCAAGGAAGAGACCCTGCATGAAGCCAAGGTCAGACAAAAGGAAAACGTGGAAAGGACATCCAGGAGCATAATAAACACACTGAAGAGAGTGGTTCTAGAGATGTACAAGGTCAAGAACCCAGTCTGATAGGCATGGGTCATAGGATATAAAAAGTAGGCACTATGACTACGAATACTTTTCTCTTTTAAAAGCAACTTGACACTAAAATAGCATCCTCTAACATGTAAATACCCTCTCAGTAAAAGTTTATAGAAATCACAATGAGACGATATGTTTAATAATTTTTGTTTTCCACCGTATAGCCATCGGCTAGTTTTCTTCTTTGTAGCCCTAAAGGAAGCCTCATTTCTTCTCACACAGGGACTTCCTTATACAAGAGTCAAGGATTCTGGTGCCCAATTCCTCTTCACCAGTTCGAATTTCAGAATAGTAAACAGAAGAAGGGTTTTTAGCAGTTGTTTACCATATTCAGAAAATTGTCCCTTGAACAATATTTCTAATGTTATAAAAGGTTTTTTATCCCCAAGATAAAACCTGAAAAAAAGTAAACTGGAGTGGAGGAGGAGGAGGGGGAAGGGGGAGAAAGACAGACAGACAGACAGACAGACAGACAGAGAAAGAAGGGGGAAGGGGAGGTAGGGAAGAACTTACAGTTTAAAAAGTATAAATTTGTCTCATGTTCCTCTCGCTGGTAAAGAAAACAAGACTTCAGATTCAAATTTTAAAAGGTGAAGGAGAAACTTTCTTTTCCTGACTTTTCAACTTGAAAAAAAAATCAGACATTAAATATGGTGGGAAGATAGTATTAAGGGCTTATTTCTTTGGATGGATGCTATTATTCTATTTGTATATGTGGTGTGTCTGTCTCTCTCTTTCTCTCTCTCTCTCACACACACACACACAAACATTATTCCTGTTTCCTCTAACTCACTTTTTGTGAAAGAGATATCAAGTCAGTACCAAAAGAGTTTTGTTATTTAAAAAAAAAAAAACAACCACAATATCCACAACAAAATAAAAGATGTCTTCATGCTTTTCTACATCTATACTTACTCTGGTGCCTGTTTGAGGATCTGAAAGTAAATAAGTGCAAAGTGTATTAATTCAAGTATTTGTTGTGGGCTAGCTATGTACCAGGTACTGTTCTAGGTGATGTAGATAAAAAGAAAAAAGAATATATATATACTTCTGTTTAATATATATATATATATATATATATATATATATATATATATATATATAATAAATGACTTTGTCCTTCAAGTTTTTGGAAGAAGACTAAGATGTGTATACAAACAATTATAATAAAATAGAGTTTGACAAATGTCAATGAGGGTTAAAAAAAAAGGAGTTCAAGGAGACTAGATTACTTCTAGCTAGTAGTGAAAAGTGGGGAGCCAGAGAACACTCCAGAGTATAGATGGTATTCAAGGTGAACCTGAAAGGGTTAGCCATCAAAGGATGTGGAAGAGGGGATTCCATGAAGTGATGTCTCTTTTCCATGTTTCCAGTGCACTGTTTTCTACTTCATGGAATCTCCTTATTTGACCTTTATGATCCAATATGGTCAAACTTAATTTTCCCATCTAACTTATTATATGCTATACAACCAGGTTTTCAACAGCATGTACTTTGAGAAATGCTAATTTAGATAAATCTATGAATAATGAATCCACATAAAATAAATGGGCAATGGATATCCAAGATCCATCTCTAGCCTAAGAGGACAATGTTATAAAGGACAACTATAACATTATACCATGTATGTCTCTTGTTGCTAGTTTCATGGACTTAAAAGATACTGAATGGACAATTATTCTAACTCATGAAAACAGTTAGTAGATTCTTAAGGAGTCTACAGAGAGAGGTTAAGAAGAGAAACATGTGGTAAAAGAGTTTAAAAGAGGAACTCATAAGAAGATACCAAAGGAGTCACAATGACTCAATCTAGAGGAGAGATGAAGAAAGTATCAAATCACCACATCAAGATCTCTAAAATTATAAATTGCTGATAGGTAGCAATCTCAATCCTCAATGAGATCAAATTAGATTTAGTTTAGTAGAATAGAATGGAATATTAAGATTAGATTTCAGAAAGAAAAAAACTCTGAAAAGGAAGTGAAAACATTGGAAAACCTGATAATGGAATGAAATAGCTTTTCTGTATTGTCTTAAAGAGATTCTTATTTGTTATTATGACATAAGCATGAACAGAGGAAAGATGCTTCTGCACAATGTATCTTTGAAACTTCTGGGAAAAGTGACCTCCCATCTTTCTTACTTGAATTTTCCCAACCACGAGTCAGCAATGGCGGCTCCCAGGATGGGAGTGAAATAACAGAGGCTGCTGAAGGCATGGTACACAGATGTGGAGGTGTCTTCATTCCAATGCAGGAAATACAGGAAATACAGAGTCAGCACAGCTAAGAAGAAAACAAGACAAAACCAAAAATAAGAGACAAAAAGGATAGATGCATTAAAAATGAGAGAGATATATGTGTATGTGTGTATTTTTTTTTTTTTTTTTTTGGTACCAGGGATTAAACTCAGGGGCACTCAACCACTGAGTCATATCCTCAGTCCTATTTTTGTATTTTATTTATCGACAGGGTCTCAACTGAGTTGCTTAGTGCCTCACCTTTGCTGAACTGGTCTTGAACTCAAGATCCTCCTGCCTCAGCCTCCCAAGCTGCTGGGGAATTACAGGCGTGCACCAATGCACCCAACTAGGGAGAAATATATTTGATCTCTGGTCTTTGAAAGTAATTTTGGTTTTCAGCACTTCTATCACTGAAGTAACCAAGGAATGACTGCCAAGGAGTAGACGCTGGGCTCATGAGAGAGTGAATGGGCTGTGACAACCAAACTAACGCAATACTCTTCCCTGCAGCCTAAGGGCACCCACAGCATCATTTAGGCCAAAGATCAAGATAACATGGTGCTTGCAATATCCATTCCTTCTCCTTCCCAGCAACAGTATAGTTCACAGAGCTGAGGAGAACGGAATTCACATGATGAGGGATTTTCCACTAGTGTCCTCCTAGGCTGTGTTCTGGTTTCCATCAGGCCTTTCTGATCTTGGCCAGCATGAGTTATTAAATGAACTTCCAAGTGGCACTTATTGAAGGTCGTGGTCAAAGGAAAGGACCAATTTGCATCAAGGCAGAAGTAATGGATAAGGGAAACAAGTACATTCAAGATCAGGCTGCTAAAACGGCGAGGGTGAGTGGAGAAGACTCTGGGACACAAAATTACCTTTCATGCCATAATAGGAAAAGCGCTCGCAGAATTCATTCACCACAATGAATGCAATGCTCAGTGGATAGCTGGAGCCACAGATTTTCTGTGCAACAGAGAAACAATAGTTCAGGCATGAGCTGTTTTTCTCTGGTTAAACTGCTTAATTTTTCCACAACTGAAAGTTTTATTTATTTTAAATCACAATTGTAGGTAATATGGATCAATGTCTGTTTTTCATGAAAGAGCTCTTGTCATACTAAAAGAGCTTACATTGCTGACCTAGGAGTAAAAGAAGCTAATCTGAATATTACTTTATTCTTCATTGAATATGAAACTACTCAGATATTTCTTGATCAGGACCTGCTCACCTCCCCACACTACTAAATGGAAATTTGGGAGCTCTGGGCAAGAGAATGATCATACTTATGGCTAGAATAGAAATGAGGAGATGGCCTATAAAATAACTGATATCCAGGCAGTTAGATTTAGATGCCAGTATCCTGCTTAACTTCACAGTAGGGACTCACTCCTCTAGTCCCCACCTACCTTATTCACCGTCTGGAAGAAATCCTGGCAGTATGATGGCTTCCCCTTCAGAGGTGACTAGAGTCAGGCAAAGAGCTCAATATGGAGGGCAGAGATTGCTAAAGGTAAACTGATTGGTCACCTTGACTTTGGGTGAAGAGTTCTGAAATTCTGTGGAATTAAATGTCTGCTTTTCTTACTAAAGTGATTCTATAGCATTTCCATGATAATGCTACTGGAAATTCAAAGGACAATGTTATTTCATGCACTATATTAACCAGAATATCAAGACCATCATGTTTTATTTCAAATCCTTACCCATTAAAATAGCTCAACTAATGTGAGGTTGGAGGATGGAGATTCATCTGTCCTTGGGAGAGTCAAATCTTTTTTTTTTTTTGGTAGGGGGGGTAACCAGGGATTGAACTCAGGCACACTAGACCACTGAGTCACATCCCCAGCCCTATTTTGTATTTTATTTAAAGACAGGGTCTCACTGAATTGTTTAGCACCCCGTGTTTGCTGAGGCAGGCTTTGAACTTGCGATCCTTCTGCCTTAGCCTCCCAAAATGTTGGGATTATGGCATGCTCCACATTGCCTGGCTGGGAGAGCCAAACTTATCAAGAGATTTATATCACCTTTTATCTCTCATAAGAAGTATATACATCTTTGTAAGTCTTTAAATTCTTTGGAACCAGAAGAGATTAGTAGATAAAGAAATAGATATAGTAAATCAATATACTTATTCTTTAATCTATAGAGATTACACCACACACACACCTTCTAAATATAAAAATTTGTTACTGTATGATAATAACTTGCTTGAAAGATGTGTTGAACTGGGTTTCTTATCTTTCCAGCCCACAGATTGAGAACTATGTAACCTGGAGTTCAGTTAACCTGTTTTCACTAGCTACATAACATGGTTACTGACTGTATTAACATACTGAACTTGGCCATCTCATTACTCCTGCCTTAGTATCCACTTGTCAATCCAAAGAAATGAGAATAATACTATCTCTTGGTCTATGGTAAGAACTCATCAAATATTAACTATTATCACTAAAATCTTTCTATAATCTCTCAGTATAAGTCTTGAATGAGATAATAAATTGGGAAGTGTTTTAACAAGTACATAATGTATTCTTTGTTTCTCTATCCTATCTCCCACTGTAAACTGAGGGAACTTAGTAACAGAAATTGGACCTATTCTAAAACTTCTTTTGGTTTTCAGAAGGCTCTGCACACAGGGGTAACTAAGGGCTAAGTTTTCATATTGGTAAAGAAAGAACAATCACACACAGTTCCCCAGACAGGAATGCTTGCCAAGTTTCCCTGGACATTCAAATTGCTTTTTCCCCCCAGAGAAACTCAGAATATGCAATGAAATCCACAGCAAAACTTGGGATTCCAACTAAAAAAACTCTGACTACCTCTTCCTCCTGCTTCTTCTCATAAGCAAAAGAAATTTCTATATTGATTTGGTTTTCAGGTAATTCTAACTCTGAGAGAGAGAGAGAGAAAGAGAGAGAGAGAATAGTTTTATACCCTAATACAGTGCAGCATGAAGTTCTAGAAGCCAAGGAGGAAAGCCAAAAGAACAAGGCTACTACTGTCAGAGGCAGAACTGAATTTGGGAACTCACCGGAGATGACTTCTTTGGAGGGCTGGGAGGCCTGGGTGGTACCTCTTCAGTGGAGACAGGTGAAAAAAGAGTTTCCTTGGACTCATTTTTCTGGAAAGGATTCATAGCTGGCTCTTTTCTCTCTCTCTCCTCCAGCATTTGGCTTCAGTAGGCAGTTAGGACAGCTGCCAGCCTACAGTGAAAAGGGGGACTGCGGGGAGGAGGGGAGGCTACAGCAACTAGGTTTAACCCTGTAGGTGTCAGTTTCAGTAGCTGCCTGACTCAGGGCAAAGCTGGAAGCTATGGGAAAAGAAAGGGATCCGTGCACCAGTTCAAAAGAATGATTGTACACAAAGTAAAGCACAGGGAAGTGAAAATGGCATGTCACAGGTCACAAGGAGATAAAACAATGCTAGAGCATTAATATGGGTGTCTGTTAAGAACTCTCTTTGCAAATAATTAGAGTATAGTTAAGAATACAACATCTTGAGCACAGATCAAAAAACTGATTTCAGGATTACAACTGCCTTTTACTAGATCCCATCATGTGCAAGGGTAATATATATATTACTATATATATGTCATATATGTATATACATATATTTATTGATTTATTCTCACTACTATTTCTATTTTACTGAAACTAATGTTCCAGAAATAACATTGGAACTTATCCAAAATCACATGGCCAGTAAGTGGCAGAACTGGAATTTTTACTACACCATAACAGACAGATAGGAAAGGTAGAGATTAGTATCAGTAATCCTTTAGTCACTATTCAGGTATGGAAGTTATGTAAATGGAAATATAAGAATGTAGGAAAATTGAAGGGCTTTGAAGAAGAAAAGTCATCACAAAACTAACTTTGCAGTCAAGAAAGATGTTGATTTTGGTTTCAACATCATAAAATCCAGCTAAAAAAAATCCTACAAACATAAATTTAAAAGATAGGGCTAAAGAAGATCAGAGAAAAGGGTTGGTGATGCACATCTGGGAATCATTCCTCTCCATTGCTAATGTCATCCCTTGCAATTTTATTTTCTCACTTCAAGTTGAATCTATCCTTTTATTTAAAAAAATTAAATTTGGGTAAAAATTGTGAACTGGTAACTTTCCAGGTGTTATTGCAAGCATTACTTTCCTGAATTTTCAGTGGATACACTCTCTAATGATTCCAGAATATCATATTTGTCCTTATCAGAAGAGAAACAGAACCAGCATGATGACAATAGGTGCATTTTCTACATATTATTTTTGTTAAATCAAAGAGGCATGAATAGAACAAAAGAACATGGTACTGCTCTAATTCACAGTCAAATGAAAAGGGGAGAGAATGGCCAAGAGCTATAAAAAGAATCAGAAAATGCAAACCACAAGGTAAATCCATGAGGAATAAATTGTGAAGATCAAGCAACATCAGAGTGAATTATTTTATTTGAGAATATGAGAGAGAAAACTTATGACTCTATCCCTTGAAAAATTCTTAAAATATCTATTTGAATACTTTATCAACCAAAAAGTTATTTTCTTCCCTAAACTTTAACTCAGACTTTGACCACGTTTTATAGCTTCTTTTATACTCCATTTCCTCTCTCTCCCACCAACCTTTACCCATGAATAGACCAACTTCATTTCTGACTGTAGCATTAATGATTAATCTTGGTTATTCTTTTAGGAAGAATAGCCCTACTTTGCAAAATAAATAAGCAGTCAGAAGTTATTAGTCAAGTGACAAGTAAAAATAGCAGATGCCTTATGTTCTGTCCATGGCTTCTCTTGCACTAGTCTTGAACCTCTACTACAACATTTGATCCTGCAGAGTAGATGGAATGGCACCTGTATGCAAACCAATTCATTTGTGCTCAGCGGTACCCCAATACCAAACTTCAGAGTGTGAACATTGGTTTTCTGACACTCCTCTGTTTAGGTGAAATTCTTTTGATTATGGCAATAGAATGATAGTATTCATAGAATCAAATATTAGAAATGAATGGAATCTTAACTTTGTCCTATGCAAACTAAAACCTCCATGATGAGATCAGTTAGGGTAACATTTCATATTTGCTTTGCCTTGAAAATTCTAATTCAGTAGATCTCAGTAGGGATCTAACTAATGTTTTTAATAAACACCTCTACTGATTCTCAAGCTAGGAATTTGGGACACCCTGGTTTTAAACTAGTCTCTTATTCTAGCCTGAAGAGTATTTCAGAGGAGCTCTCAAGAAAAGGAAGATGGATTAGAGCCTCAGGCTCCCAAAGCATAGTCTAAAACCCTTTATATCATATCAGGGTGCCTCTTAGACCTTATTGTTTTTGCTAAGTTGCAGTAAAATAGAAGAATAAAGAAGGAAAGATCAAAGAGATAGCACCTCCCAGATGGCAGTATTACTCTTCAATGACACAAAAGACAATAAAAGTGGAAGCATCTAAATATTAGAATTAAATATCTGTGATAAAAGTAAAGAATATCTATGGCCTCAGTGATTGTGATATCAGAATGAAGTTTTATAGTTATATGTAGAAAGGAGATTGAAGCTCTTACATGATAGATATCAACATAGTTGGAGAGAAGAGGCAAATAAGAAGTGAAAAGAGAACATGTGTTTAACAAGGTCCTGGGGTATAAAATTGGCACACACAAAATTGTATTTAAATATCAGCAACAAAGAAATAGAAAAAGGAATGTAGAAAATGATTCAGTTATAAGAGCATAAAAATATCTAGGAATAAGTGTAACAAAAGATGTTCAATACCTTAATACTAAATACAATAAAATGTTATTGAAAATTAAAGATTTCTAAATAAGTGAAGACAAACCATTCTCATGATTTGGAAGACTCAAATTGTAAAGATGTTGTATTCCCTGAATCAACTTATGATTTTCATACAAAATTACAAGATCTGTGCGTGTAGAAAATGGTAATTTGACTTTTTTAAATTTATTTTTATTGTAAACAAATAGGATACATGTTGTTTCTGTTTGTACATGAAGTAGAGACATACCATTTGTATAATCATTCATTTACATAGGGTAATGGTGTTTGATTCATTCTGTTATTTTTTCCTTCCCCTACACCTCCCACCCCTCTTTTCCCTCTATACAGTCCCTCCTTCCTTCATTCTTGCCCACTCCCACTCCCCATTATGTGTCATCATCCACTTATCAGCGAGATCATTCGTCCTTGGTTTTTTGAGATTGGCTTATCTCACTTAGCATGATATTCTCCAATTTCATTCATTTGCCTGCAAATGCCATATTTTATTATTCTTTATGACTGAGTAATATTCCATTTTATATATATACCACAGTTTCTTTATCCATTCATCAATTGAAGGACATCTAGGTTGGTTCCACAATCTGGCTATTGTGAATTGAGCAGCTTTGAAGATTGACGTGGCTGTATCTCTGTAGTACGCTGATTTTAAGTCCTTTGGGTATAGGCCAAGGAGTGGGATAGCTGGGTCAAATGGTGGTTTCATTCCAAGCTTTCTGAGGAATCGCCACATTGCTTTCCAGAGCAGCTGCACTAATTTGCAACCCCACCAGCAATGTATGAGTGTACCTTTTTCCCCACATCCTCGCCAACCCCTATTGTTGCTTGTATTCTTGATAATCACCATTCTAATTGGGGTGAAATGGAATCTTAGTTTAGTTTTGATTCGCATTTCTCTTATTTCTAGAGATGTTGAACATTTTTTCATATGTTTGTTGATTGCTTGTAGATCTTCTTCTGTAAAGTTCATTTCCTTGGCCCAGTTGTTGATTGGATTATTTCTATTCTTGGTGTAGTTTTTTGAGTTCTTTATATATTCTGGAAATTACTGCTCTATCTGAAGCATGAGGGGAAAAGATTTTCTCCCACTCTGTAGGTTCTCTCTTCGCATTGCTCATAGTTTCCTTTGCTGAGAGAAAACTTTTTAGTTTGAATCTATCCCAATTATTGATTCTTGCTTTTATTTCTTGTGCTATGGGAATCCTGTTAAGGAAGTCTGATCCTAAGCCAACAAGTTGAAGATTTGGACCTACTTTTTCTTCTATAAGGTGAAGGGTTTCTGGTCTGATTCCAAGGTTTTTGATCCATTTTGAGTTGAGTTTTGTGCAGGGTGAGAGATAGAGGTTTAGTTTTATTCTGTTGCATATGGATTTCCAGTTTTCTCAGCATCGTTTGTTGAAGAGGCTATCTTTTCTCCATTGCATATTTTTGGCACCTTTGTCTAGGATGAGAAAATTGTATTTATTTGGGTTTGTGTCCTTGTCCTCTATTCTGTACCATTGATCTACCTGTCTATTTTGGTGCCAATACCATGCTGGTTTTGTTACTATTGTTTTGTAGTATAGTTGAAATTCTGGTATTGTGATACACCTGCTTCACTCTTCCTGCTAAGGATTGCTTTAGTTATTCTGGGTTTCTTATTCTTCCAGATGAATTTCATGATTGCTTGCTCTATTTCTGTAAGGTACATCATTGGGATTTTAATTGGAATTGCATTGAATCTGTATAGCACTTTTGTTAGTATGGCCATTTTGACAATATTAATTCTACCTATCCAAGAACATGGGAGATCTTTCCATCTTCTAAGGTCTTCCTCAATTTCTTTCTTCAATGTTTTGTAGTTTTCATTGTAGAGATCTTTTACCTCTTTGGTTAGATTGATGCCCAAGTATTTTATTTTTTTAAAGGCTATTGCAAATGGAGTTGTTTTCCTCATTTCCCTTTCAGCTGTTTTGTCGCTTGTGTATAAAAATGCTTCAGATTTATCTGTGTTGATTTTATAGCCTGCTATTTTGCTGAATTCATTGATGAGGTCTAGAAGTTTTCTGGAAGAGGTTTTTGGATCCTCTAAATATAGAATCATGTCATCCGCAAATAGTGACAGCTTAAGTTCCTCTTTTCCTATTCGTATCCCTTTAATTTCTTTAATCTGCCTAATTGCTCTGGTTAGAGTTTCGAGGACAATGTTGAATAGAAGTGGTGAAAGAGGATATCCCTGTTTTGTTCCCGTTTTTAAAGGGAATGGTTTCAGTTTTTCTCCATTAAGAATGATGTTGGCCATGGGCTTAGCATAAATAGCCTTTACAATGTTCAGGTATGTTCCTACTATCCCTATTTTTTCTAGTGTTTTGAGCATGAAACGGTGTTGTATTTTGTTGAATGCTTTTTCTGTGTCAATTGAAATAACCATATGATTCTTATCCTTAAGTCTATTGACATGATGGATTACGTTTATTGATTTATGGATGTTAAACCATCCTTGCATTCCAGGGATGAATCCCATTTGATCATGGTTCACAATTTTCCTAATATGTTTTTGGATACAGTTTGCCACTATTTTGTTAAGGATCTTTGCATCTATATTCATCAAGGATATTGGTCTAAAATTTTTTTTCCTTGATGTGTCTTTGCCTGGTTTGGGTCTGAGGGTGATATTAGCTTCATAGAATGAGTTTGGTAGGGTGCCCTCCTTTTCTATTTCCTGGAATACTTTGAGAAGTATTGGAATGAGATCTTCTTTGAAGGTCTTGTAGAACTCGGCTGAGAATTTGTCTGGTCCTGGGCTTTTCTTGGATGGTAGGTTTTTAATGGCTTCTTCTATTTCATTGCTTGATATTGATCTGTTTAAATCGTGTATGTCCTCCTGATTCAGTTTGGGAGGAGCGTATGTCTCTAGAAATTCGTCAATGTCTTCGATAGTTTCTATTTTGTTGGAATACAGATTTTCAAAGTAACTTCTCATTATGTTCTGTATCTCAGTGGTGTCTGTCGTGATATTTCCTTTTTCATCACAAATTTTAGTAATTTGAGTTTTCTCTCTTCTTCTCTTTGTTAGTGTGGCTAAGGGTTTGTCTATTTTGTTTACTTTTTCAAAGAACCAACTTTTTGTTTTGTCAATTTTTGAATTGTTTCTTTTGTTTCAGTTTCATTTATTTCGACTGTGATTTTAATTATTTCCTGTCTTCTACTACTTTTGCTGTTATTCTGTTCTTCTTTTTCTAGGGCTTTGAGCTGTAATGTTAGGTCATTTAGTTGTTGACTTTTCTTTCTTTTCTTGGACGTGCTCCACGCAATGAATTTTCCTCTTAGTACTGCTTTCATAGTGTCCCAGAGATTTTGATATGTTGTATTGTCGTTCTCATTGACCTCTAAGAATTTTTTTTTTATCTCCTCCCTGATGTTTTCTGTTATCCTTGTTTCATTCAATAGCATATTACTTAGTCTCCAAGTGTTGGAGTAATTTCCCTTTTTTATTTTGTCATGAATTTCTCCTCTCAGTCCATTATGATCTGATAGAACACAAGGCAGTATCTCTACTTTTTTGCATTTCCTAAGGGCTGCTTTGTGGCATAACACACAGTCTGTTTTCGAGAAGGTTCCATGTGCTGCTGAAAAGAAAGTGAATCTGCTCATTGATGGATGGGATATTCTATATATGTCTATTAGGTCTAGGTTATTGATTGTGTTATTGAGTTCTATGGTTTCTTTGTTTGGTTTTTGTTTGGAAGATCTATCCAGTGGTGAAAGCGCTGTGTTAAAGTCACCCAGAATTATTGTGTTGTGGTCTATTTGATTCCTGAAATTAAGAAGAATTTGTTTGATGTACAGGGATGCACCATTGTTTGGGGGCATAAATATTTACTATCATTATGTCTTCCTGATTTATGCTTCCCTTAAGTAGTATGAAATGTCCTTCTTTATCCCTTCTAAACTTGGCTTGAAGTCCACTTTATCTGATATAAGTATGGAAACCCCCGTTTTTTTACTGAGTCCGTGTGTGTGGTAGGTTTTTTCCCATCCTTTCACCTTTAGTCTGTGGATGTCTTTTTCTATGAGATGAGTCTCTTGCAGGCAGCATATTGTTGGGTCTTTCTTTTTAATCCATTCTGCCAGTCTATGTCTTTTGATTGATGAGTTTAGGCCATTAACATTCAGGGTTATTATTGAGATATGATTTGTATTCCCAGTCATTTGGGCTTATTTTTGGTTTTAAAGTTGGCTTGGTTCCTCCTTTGAGTGGATTTTTCTCTAAGGTAGTTCCTCCCTTTGCTGACCTCCATTGTTGTTTTTCATTTCCTCCTCCTGAATATTTTGTTGAGAATTCTGTGGCACTGGCTTTGTATTTGTAAATTCTTTTAACTTTTGTTTATCATGGAAGGATTTTATTTCATCATCAAATCTGAAGGTTAGTTTTGCTGGGTATAGGATTCTTGGTTGGCAACCATGTTCTTTCAGAGCTTGAAATATGTTGGTCCAGGTCCTTCTAGCTTTTAGAGTCTGGATTGAGAAGTCGGTTGCTATCCATATTGGTCTCCCCCTATATATAATCTAATGCTTTTCTCTTGCAACCTTCAAAATCCTATCTTTATTTTGAATATTAGGCATTTTCATTATAATGTGCTTTGGTGTGGATCTGTTGTGATTGTGTGCATTTGGTGTTCTGTAATCCTCTTGTATTTGATTTTTCCATTTCATTCTTGAGGTTTGGGAAATTTTCTGATATTATTTCATTGAACAGGTTGTTCATTCCTTTGGTTTGTATCTCTGTGCCTTCCTCAATCCCAATAATTCTTAAATTTGGTCTTTTCATGATGTCCCATAGTTCTTGGAGATTCTGTTCATGATTTCTCACCATCTTCTCTATTTGGGCAACATTATTTTCAAGATTAAATATTTTGTCTTCATTGTCTGAGGTTCTGTCTTCCAAGTGGTCTAGTCTGTTGGTGATGCTTTCCATTGAGTTTTGTATTTGGTTTATTGTTTCCTTCATTTCAAGGATTTCCATTTGTTTGTTTGTTTGTTTGTTTTTTGAGAATCTCTATCTCTTTGTTGAAATAATCTTTTGCTTCCTGCACTTGCTCTTTCAACTGCTTATTGGTATTATCATTCATTGCATTTGCTCTCTTATCTCATCCTTTGCTTCGTGAATCATCTTAATCTTGTATAATCTGAAGTCCTTTTCTGACATTTCTTCTACCATACTGTCATTGGATTCTATTAATATAGTATCTAGATTTGTTTGCATCATTTTCTTCCCTTGTTTTTTCATGTTGTTCTTGTATCTTCCCCTCTAGCAGTGCAGATCTGGGGTATTGCAGATTCCCCCTTATAGGCTTATAGTGACCCTATAGGTTTCCAAAACCTTTTCTTTAAGGGGAGATTAATATTAGCAGTGCCCAATTCAGACACTGTGCAATCCTAGACCAAATAGCCCCTATGAGGACATTAACAATATTGTCATAATAAACAGAATGAGTTCAATTATTATCTTCAGTATAACAAACAGGTTTTCAATAAGGTCTGTTGTTTCTAATGGAGGACAAAGAGGATGCAGAGGGATGTAGAATGTAGCTGTTATTGGGATAAGAAAAGAATATACAGAAGTTCTAGATAATAGAAAGGGTGAGAGTATAATCAAAAGAAATTGGATGTTAGCATGCAAAAAAGGGAGAAAGAGACTCTGAGGGAACAGGTAAACAAAAGGAAAAGAGAGCAAGAAAAGTAAAGAAATAAAAACTTAAAATTGTTCAATAAGGAGAAAAAAGAAAATCTACACTCTAACAGTCATATAGTATTCAAACCTCCCAGTGTTCAGTAGCCTGATGCATGAGAGGTACCTGACAATGAGCTTCAAGCCTCCAGTAGGCATCTCAGGATGGGATTTGCCCCACCTAAAGATCGGAGCTACGGCTTCCAGGATTATCCAAGATGGCTGCTCTGGGTTCCAAATGTGTTGGTAAACGGGAAGCTGCAGCTCAGGTTGTGGACGTGGTCAGTTGGAGGTCCTGGAGGCGGGGTGCGGTTTGTCAGGCAGGAGTCCTGGAGGCTGGGTGTGTTTCGTGTGGTTGTGGAATCCTGGAGGCAGGGTGCAATCAGTCGGTCTGGGGTCCCAGTGATAGGGTGCAGTCAGTCTGGGGGTACAGGTGGCAGGGAGCAGTCAGTTGATGTGAGTCCCCGGAGGCAGGGAGTGATCGGTTGGGCTGAGGGATCCTGGAGACGAGGCTCAGTCAGTCCAGCCATTGGCCCTATGGGGTCTGGCTGTTGTCTCAAAATGGCGGCAGCCACGTGTAATCAAACCTGCAGGTACTGTGACAGTGAACTTCCAGGCAACAGCAGGCAACTCACACAACCACCACCCAGATAAGATATTAAAAAAAAAAAAAGAAAGAAAATGAAATCTTTCAATGCTGTAACTCCTGCAGAGAATAATAGCCACTGCTTCTTTTCTACCTCCCTGTCAATCCATCTTCTCCAAAGGTAACCACTATTCTTATTTTCATCACCGTAGATATGTCTTGCCCATCCTGCACTTCATGCTTCATGTAAATGGAATAATACTGTCTGTATTTTTTTTTTTTTTTTTTTTGCGGTGCAGGGAATCGAACCCAGGACTTTGTGTTTGCAAGGCAAGCACTCTACCGACTGAGCTATCTCCCCAGCCCACTGTCTGTATTTTTTGTATTTGATTTACTTTACACAATACTACGTCTGTGAGATTCATCAGTGTTGTTGCTTGTAACAAGATTCCCCCCACCCATGTTTGGTAGATTCACTGAACGTGCCACAATTCATCCAACCTTTCTTCTGTTGATGGATACTTGGGTATTTCTAGTTTTAGTATTAACTATTGTCAATTTAGTTTTTACTGGAAACTTTGCTTCTTGGAATCACCTTCTTTGTAAGATTCTAGACCAGAAAAACTTGTGTGAGATTTAGGAAGTAGGAATGAAGCATTGGATGTTACCCTTAGTGATCAAAGACTGAACGGAGGTTGTGCTCCAACACTTTGTGCCAGTAAGACCTTGTCCTCAGATGATGGATCCATATGTGTAGGGGAATGCTTCAAAGTTCATGCTGTTTTCAAATCTTCCCAGGTTTTATTTTTCATCAGGGTCTTTTGAGTTTCTGTGATATTATGGTATGTATATTTTGATTTATTTTTAATACTAAAATTTACTTGATTTTATTTATTTTCTTTTCTAGCCAATAGTAGTGCAAGAAAATTTTTCAGTTCTCAACCTGGTAATTTATTGCAGTCAATTCCATTGAGGGAAAAGTACAGAGCAGAATTATTTTAAAGACTCGGTCAAGATTAAAGTGATCAAGATCTTTTAAAAAATATATTGGATTTTACTTGGTTGCTGGTCAAACCTTTGGGATATTTGCATCTTGCAGTCATTGCAAATAGCAGTCCCCTCTGCTCTGACCTACAGTGGCCATTAAGCAAAGTCGATGATTGCCAGAGGCTGAATGAGGAATCACAGTGTTCAAAACTCATCAGGGCTTCACCCACCTCACTCACTGCTGCCAGGACGTTCCCCAACTCAGCCTGAGAGAACCAGGCCCTCGTCCTGTCAACTAGAATTAGGGTCACTTTTTGGGCTCATTTGTTATCCTGGCACATTTGGTATCAGAAACAGAAACTTCTGATCAGAAAGAATGCAGTCATGAGATTTTGAGGTTTTTTTTTTTTTTTCTTTTCCTCTTTGTCCTTTTAATAAAGTTGATTATTTCAAGCCTAAGTTACCAGGTCTCCAGGAGCAGTGCAATTTTGTTCCTACCTCCACTCTCTTGTCCCCTGCCCACCCCGAGACCCTCAGAGTTCTCCCTTTTTCCTCTTCCTCATGCCAGTGCCACTGCTTTCCTGACCAAAGGCCATTGGGCAGCTTATACTGGGCCCTGGAACCTTTTTCAAGGTGGATTGCCACCAGTCCTGCAGTCAAAATCTCTTCCTTTCATTGCTTTGTGTTCAACCAACTCTGGAATAGAGAAACCAGGATGAACTCGAAAACAGACATAAAGCAAAGAGGCAGACAGACAGCAATTTAGAGGTCAGGCCACTAGAAAGATGGCATCAGTGTGGGAAGATGCCCCAGATGACAAGTCCCCTAACTGGATGTCACCAACTTTTCAGTCACTGTCTCACACTTGGGTAGATTTTCCGTTGGATGGTTGGGTAGATGTTGTCTGATCAGACTCAGCCATTGTCCTTGATCATGTGTGCTAGTTGAATGATGTATTTGTCTTCTTTATATTTCTGACTGTTTTTGAAAGTATGTCCATATTTCCAGCCCAGAATGATTTTGCAATTTTCACAGTAAATGTCTGCAACTGCATGCAGTCCTGTTTGTGACACTTGCTTTTCTGCAGGCCCACAGCCCGAATTATCTACTGAGTTAAAGAGGTATGCTCATCTTTGACTTCTTTGGAATGGCTTGGAAATCGGTTCATCGTGATTGGCCTTGTGAGCTGTGCAGTGAGTGCAGCTGTAGATCGTGTAGCAGGACAGCAGATATGCCTGGAAACTTTTGAATCTTCTCACCTTCACCTCTGGCGCTGATGAAAGAGGGTTGAACTCTGGGTCAGCCTGTGAGGCATACCACAGGATGGGTAACATAGGAAACACGCAGGTTAAGGCTGTGGTTGGGTAGTGGGTGGGTGGCCTCCACATACTGGCGATGTCTTCAGAGGAAGGACCCTCAAGCAGGGTCTAGGGGTTGGTTTCTTAGCAACCTGATATCAGGCAAAGGAGTGCCCTGCCCTATATTTTTTCATCAACGGTTTCTGACTCATGCTTATAACCCTTGTTATTTTCTAAGTGATAGAATAATGTTGGGGCACTTTAGGCCTCCGATGCAGGCCTCAGAAAGCAAAGTCTTTCTCTCTCCCTTTTCCTCTTTGAACTTCTCCTGCCCTCCTTTCACCTGCTCTTTTTCTTCCCAAGGCAAGTCATAGAAATCAGAATTTCTTTTTCCTAAGATGGGATCATAGAAACTAAACATATGCTCTAATCTTCCCCCACTGTTATCTTAAAACTGGCCATAAAATTCTGTGTTGTACCTTGTCTGATAGTCAGTCATTAAACCCTCCTAATTCTAGAAGGTTCTTACCTCATGCCCCTGAGGAAGGAATGCTGAAGAATCTGAACAGACAGGCCTTGCTGGGTTTCCTCATCCACTGTATTAGCAATTGTATCTATGCAATGAAGTCAAAAAAAAAAAAAAAAAAAAAAAACAACTAAAAAGACAGGCTTTAGTGAGTTTCTTGATGGCGTGTGAAAGTTCCTAGAAGGTGGTGTCCTAGAGAAGGTGTGGAAGCTCCGTGCCTGTTCTTCTCCCATACCCATTCTTTTTTTTTTTTTTTTTTTTGCGGTGCTGGGGATTTTGAACCCAGGGCCTTGTGCTTGCAAGGCAAGCACTCAACCAACTGAGCTATATCCCCAGCCCCCATACCCATTCTTATTCATCTTGTCCTCTGTACCATTTATAATATTCTTTATAACAAGCTAGGGCATATGTTTTTTAGTCCTCTGAGCCATTTGAGCAAATTAATCAAACTTCAGGAGAAGGTAATAGGAAGCCCAGCCTATAGCCCATTGGTCAGAAGCACTGGTGCTTCACAAGGTGACTTTGATTAGCATCCGAAGTGTGTGTGGTGGGGCAGTCATGGGATTGATTCTATCTCCAGGTAGTGTCAGAATTGAATGGAATTAGAAGACACCAAGCTGGTGTCTTCTGCAGAATTGCTTGCTTGCCGGCAAGGGGAAAAAATCACCACACATTTTGGAATCACAGAAGTCTTCCATACCAATTGTCATGGCGTGAGAGTAGAGGAAAAAACAGAACTTTTTTTTTTTTTTTTTTTTTTTTTTTCCGACTCACTGTCCTAAGCACATGCATGTAGTCTCAGGGTTGGTCAGAAGTGTGTGATTTATCTATGAATTCTGCTGCGTATATAGCTTTAGCTCAAAATGTGGTTATCCAACTAGGATTGCTACCTCAGAATACTCAGACTATGCTCTGGACAGCATCAAAGATGTCATTCTGCTTAAAATGTTCCTGGGTATGGGTGTCACCTACTCCTTCAAATTGAATGAGTAGCCTTCAGGGGAGAGAGAAGGTGTCAGTTGTTGAAATTTTGAAGTTATTGACTTTTAAAATTATGCCTTTTACCCATTCTTTAATTCTTCATTTTGATTCATTTCTTAATAAACTGAAAATTCCTAAATTAATCTTTATAGGAATGGTGTATGTGCAGTCTAATTCCTGAATTCTGACATGTCTAAGAGTGTCTCCTTACCAAACTACCAATGGCATTTCATGAATACATAATTTATAGATCACACTCATGTCCATGTGCAGATGAAGCATTATTATATTTATACTTTTAGTGCTGCAGAGTAGTTCAAAGCCCTTTGATTTTTGTTCTTCAGCAACCAACTTACTTTTCCTGGTTGCATGCTTATGAATTTAATCAAACCATTCAGAACAGGTTAAACTAAAGGAGTATGTGCTTAAAATCATATCAGGATCATCGGCTGTTTCTGGCAGAGGACTTCGTATGTATGTATTAGGTCTTGTATAATGTACAAGCTTTCAATATGTGCATCAAAAAAAGAGATACAGAAGCACAGGAAATATTATTTTATTCCTCTATGTGTGTGTATGTGTATGTACATGCACATATACACACTCTTGAGGATATACAGAATGATGATGTACTAGGTATTGAATCCATAAAAATGATCTTTAAGAATTCTTCATTTATGGGGGAAATATCAAGGGCAGAAGAAGATAAACTGTTTGGATTGCAGAAAATAAATTTTGAGAACATGGTGGTGTGTTTAGCCAGCATTCCAGCTTATATCACCATATACTCATTTCTTATAGAGTCAATGATAATAAAAAGATTCTCATTCTAACAATTTTCAGTAAAAACTATTTATAATTTGCATTTATATATTAAAATGAAAAGCATGTTTTTCTAGTTACTTTGTATGAACTTGCTTTAGTTGTGTAATAAATGATACAGTTTTAGTTCTCAAGAAGCTAAATATTGATGAGTAAAACAAAAATGAAGACAGATTAACTGAAGGTATGCTAGAGAAAGTGAAGAAGAGAGAAAAGAGAGAGTAAAACCAAAACTTGAGAATTTTTCAAAACAACTACAGAAATTCCAATGGTTAGAGGTGAAATGGAATAAAATTTTATTTCCTAATTGCCCAAACTTGAAGTAATTCAGATGTTCTTCAGTAGGTGAATGGATAAATAAGATGGTACATTCAGACATGGAATATTATCAGTCTTAAAAAGTATCTACTATTCTATACTATTGGTCCACATGCCTTTTTATGTCAGTACCATGCAGTTTCTGTTACCGTAGCTCTGTAGTTTAATTTGAAGTCAGATATTGTGATGTCTCCAGCATTATGTTTGTTCTCTCTCTCTCTCTCTCTCTCTCTCTCTCTTAGAATTACTTTGGCTATTCTGGGTCTTTTATTCTTCCATATGAATTTTAGGATGATTTTTGCTAGTTCTGTGAAGAATGTCATTGCTATTTTGATAGGGATTGCATTGAATCTGTATATTGTATATTGATTTTGGCAGTATGGCCATTTTAACAATATTAATTTTACCTATCCATGAGCATGGTGGATCTTTCCATCTTCTTGTCTTCTAGTTTTTTTCTTCAATGCTACATAATCTTCATTGTAGAGATCTTTCACATCCTTATATTTATTCATAGGTAATTTTTTAGGCTATTGTGAATGAGATTGCTTTCCTGATTTCCTTCTCAGAAGATTCATTATTAGTATATAGGAAAGCTATTGATTTTGTAACCTGCTACTTTGCTGAAACTTATTAGTTCTAGAACTCTTCTGGTGGTATTTTTTTGGATCTTCTAAGTATAGGATCATATCTGCAAACATTGATAACTTGACATCTTCCTTTCCTCTTTTATGCATTCTATTTCCTTCTTTCTCTGGTTAGAATTTCTAGTACTACTTGAAAGACGTGGTTAGTGGACATCTTTGACTTGTTCCAGATTTTAAAGGAAGTGCTTTAAGTTTTTCCCCATTTACTATGAGGATGGCTTTGGGTTTTCATATATAACCTTTATGATGCTGAAGCAAGTTCCTTCTATCCCTAGTTTCTTCAGTGTTTTTTACCATGAATGGGTGCTAAATTTAGTCAAAGGCTTCATCTGCATCTATTGAGGTGACTAAGTAATTTTTGTCCTTAATTCTATATATGTGATGCATTACACTTATTGACTTGTGTATGTTAAACCATCCTTTCATCCCTGGAATAAAACCAAGTTGGTCGTGATGTACAATCTTGGAAGGCTTTAATAACTGCTTCTATCTCATTGCTAGTTACTGTTCTTTTTAGGTTTCCTGTGTCCTTTTGATTCAATTTTGGTATGTAATTTGTGTCTAGAAATGTATCCATTTCTTCTAGATTTCCAATTTATTGAAGTGCAAGTTTTCAAAATAGTCCCTAATGATCCTCTGGATTTCTGTGATATATGTGGTGATTTCTGTTTTCATCTCTAATTTTATTAATTTGGGTCTTCTCTTTTTTTTTTGGTTGGTTTGGTTAAGGGCTTATTAATCTTGTTTATATTTTCAAAGAACCACTGTTTCATGGATCCTTTGTATTTTCTTCTCAATTTCATTGGTTTTGACTCTGCTCTTAAATTTTTTCCTTCCTTCTACCAGTTTTGGAATTGGGTGGTTCTTGTTTTTCAAGGGCCCTAAGATGAATTGTTGGGTTGTTTATTTGGGATCTGATTTTCTTATGTAGGCACTCATAGCTATAAACTTTATTATTAGAACTACCTTCATAGTATCCCAGAGGTTCTGATATGTTGTATCACTATTTTTGATTCTAAGAATTTTTAAAATTTTTCTTGTTCTATTATCCATGCATCATTCAAATATGTATTTTTCAATCTCCATGTGTCTATGTAATTTCTGAAGTTTTTAATGCTGACTTCTAATTTCATTCCATTATGATCTGATAAGATTCAAGGAATTACTATTTTTTTTATTTGCTGTGAATTGCTCTGCAGCCTAAAATATGGTCTATTTTGGAGAGGGTTCCATGAGCTGCTAAAAAATATATTTGGCTGTCATTGGATGAAATACTCTATGTATGTAAAGTTCCTTTGATCTGCATTTTTCAGGTCCAAAGAGTTTTTACTGAGTCTATGTCTGGAGGACCTATCTATTCATGAGTGAGATGTGTTGAAACCAATATTGTACTGGAGTCTGAGTCTTTGAGTATGATTTGTATTATGTAAGTAGGCATAATATTTGGAGCATAAATATTTACTATAATTACATATTATTGTCAAATAGTTTCCCTTTATCAGTGTGAAGTGACCTTTCTGTTTCTTTGGATTAATTTTGGATTAAAGTCTACTTTGTTAAGTATGACAGTAGCTACACCTGTTTGTTTTGGAGCTCCATTTTCATGGTATATTAGTCCATCCTTTCACTTTCAGCCTGTGACTATCTGCTTATAAGGTGTCTTGAAAGAACATACAGTTGGGTCTTGTTTTTTAATTCATTCTGGCAGTCTATGTCTTTTAGAAAGTTGAGACCATTGGAGAGTTGGGACCATTTACATTCAATATTATTATAGAAAGATGTTTATTAATTCCCGTCATTTTCATTTATTTCTTATGTTTAATTTGGTACTGTTTCTCACTTTAAGCTACTTTTCAAATGAGATTTGTTCATTTGTAAGCTGAGGCTGGGTTTTGATTTCTCCTGTGTGAAATATTTCTGTTAAGTATTTTCTGTAGTGCCAGATTAATAGGAATTCTTTTTATTTTCTGCTTATCTTGGAAAGTTTTTATTTCTTCTTGGATTCTGAAGGATATCACTGCTGGATATAGCAATATTGGTTGACAGTTACATTCCTTCAGGACTTAGAACACATCATTTCAAGTCCTGCTGGATTTTAGAATTTGTGCTGATACATTGGAAATAATTCTGATTGCCTTGGCTCTAAATGTGACCTGACATTTTTCTCTTGAGGCTTTTGAAATTTTTATCCTTATTCTGTATGTTAGACATTTCAATTATAATGTGTCATGGAGAGGTTCTTTTTTGATATTGTCTGTTTGGGATTCTAAATGCTTCCTGTATCTGGATGTCCATCTCAAGAATCAAATGATTTTCACCTAAAATTTAAGGAATATCAGATAGGAAAGGCTCAGATATATAATTTAAATCACAGAAATTTATTAAACATCAGTAATTCTGGTATTTCACAATTGGAGACAGCAGTGAGAAAAAATGGAACATTGAACTTAAGACTAGGAATCTTGACTTGTCACTTGTTAACTAATAATACCTGGGCAAGTTCCAACCTCTGAGTTTGCTTCCTCATCTATCAAACTTCGTAAAAATTTTTGTTTCGATTAAATGAAGACAACACGTGAAAATGCCAGTATTCAACAAAAAGCTTAAAATTATGAATTTAATTTCCTTTATCATCAAAAGTTAAGACATATTTTCCTATCATACTAGTCTTTATTCTTAATACAAAATAAATTATCATATGCCTTAAAAATGTTATATTTATAGCTAAAAATTTCTTCAGTCATCACTGTCACTTCCTGATTCACTCAGCTGCAAATCATTTCCTGAAATCAAAGAGAATAACAAAATGTTAGTAATTAAATATTTAAATATTAAAACTTATTACAAAAATATAGTAATTAAATATCTAAATATTAACATTAACTTACTTTGCATAACATAAATATTATGCAAAACGTAATACCACAAGTGATTCTGTTGATAGCATTTTGTCATTTATAATCATACTGCTTATCTTGTAATTTAGTCACATAATTAGTAACTCAAATAATACTGCCTGTATTTGTCATAATTTTAGCATCACCTGGCATCTGCTTTAGTCTTCTTTCACATACCAACATTACCTTTCTTTTTATACCATCAATTTATTACACATGGTTTAGATCAGACCATCATTTTGGAGAGTGAAAAAAATGTTACATGATTTTTTTACTTAAAATGCAGTCAAGATCATTAAAGAATACATTTCAACAATACATCATTATCGATTGCTTTTGTAACTCATTTGTGGTTTGGTCATGGAGCTTACATTTCAGTGGAGAAAGACAGAAATGAACAAACATGTAACATAATGGCCAGTATGGATAAGTGCTATGAGAAAAGAGCTGGGTATAGAAATAGTGATGGAAGGTGCTTTAGACAGGGTAGCTGGGAAATGCTCATGTAGAGAGAAAGTGATAAAAAAAAAATGAGGTGGGGGTATGCAGATGTCCAAACCAAAGGAACAGTAAGCAGAAATGGCCCAAGTGGGGAGTATGCTTGTTGTGTTATTTGACTTGCAAGAAGCCACTGTGGCTACAGTGGAATGAATGAGGAAGAGAGTGGTGGAAAATGAGGTCAGAAAGACATCCAGAAGGTCAAGGTAAAAACTCTGGATTTTGTTTGAAAAATAATGAGGGTTAATGCAAAAATTTTAGGCAGGCAAATGACTTAAATGAGACTGTACATCAGTGAACACACAACAATGGTGTGGAAGAAACATGAAGCAGGGAAAGGGATTGCATCTATTGCAGTTTATCACATAAGAAATAATGCTTTGACTGAAGTGCTGAAGGTCACCCTTTCATCTTTGATATTCAGCAGACTCACTACTGTGTGTTGAGGTCTATATTTGTATTTATCCAGCTTATTAGCTGAAGTAGATTCATAGTTTTCTTCAAGTTTGGAAAATTCTCAGAATTGAGTTTTTATACTCTCCCTTTCATTCTTTCTGGAATTCCTACTGCACAATGTTGACTTTCTGTATCTACCTTATCTCTGAACTTCTCTCTCATTGTATATTTTTATCTTGTGCTGTGTTCTGGAATAGTTCTATAGTATTATCTTCTATTTCAATAATTCATTCTTTAACTGTGTCCAGTCTACAATTTTTCCCATTTATTGATTTTTTTCAAATATTTCAATGACCAATCTTTCTAACTATTTTTTTGTTTTTTGTGGTGCTGGTGATAAATTATCTGCTACTGGGCTACATCCCGAGTCTCTGAATCTTTTTAACAATCTATTAGATTTTGATTCATTTCTGCTTGGCTTTGTTGAATAATTCTGGTTTTTAAAGTTAGTCTTTGTGCCTCTTTTGAACATTTTCAGCACACTTCTTTAAATGTCTTTGTCTTAAAATGTTCTATAACAAATTTTCATTTGGAAAGAATTCATGTTCCAATTGTTAATTTTGTTGGCTTTCTAAGCATTAGATTTTTTTCTTTATGTTTTAGAATTATGTTTGCTCATTTATTAACCAAAGAGTATCCCCACCTGTACCAACACTTCCCATCCTCCCATCCTCTCCAAAATACTATAGCTTCAAATAGAAAACATGACTCAGGTTCCCTGAATCATATCAAGCACTTTTAATCCTTCCCTGAAGGTGACCAAGCTTTTTACTGATACCACCTCCTTTTGAACTCAGGAGCCCAATCAAGTTTGTTGTTTTGTGTTTGTATTCTAGTTCCTGTCTATGGATGTGTTTATCTTATATTTGATCCTGGTCATGTCTGGCTTTATCTTTTTATATTTTATCCAACTGTTATAGTATTTGGCACAAAGAGAATTTTTAAAATATAAATTCACTGTGCCATGTAGTACCAGAAAACTATCCTACAGTTAAAAAATAATAATTCTAAGAGATAATCTCTCTTGAACTCTTCCAAAATACTACAAGAGGAAACTGAAGCTTCAGAAAAGTCAAATGAATTATTATTTCTCAGAAAAATTTCCTAATGTCTACTCAGCTTCTCATTCAGTCCAACCAACCTAAGTTTTCTCCATGTTCCCTTAGCCAATTAAATTGAGTGTTCAGTTACTGGGCTAGTTGAATTTTTTCTAGATGCAACTTTTTTCATTAGGATTAGCAATCAGTTCAGTTTTAAGTAAACAGAGTCCTTTCCTCCAGGGAGTACCAACCTGCATGCCTTGATTAAAAAGTATTTACTGAGCATATACTATGCATCACATACTATGCTAGGTGCTAGTATTCAATGATAAGAAAAACACAACAAAATCCCAGAGAAAGAGAGTAAATCACCCAAATGTTAATTTACAATTTTTACAACTGCTATAAAAAGATATATCTGATATCTTATGGGGTTATAAGAAGGATAATCAGACTATCAGAAGGGGAAGGAAGACTTCTTTGAGAAAGTAAACACTGAACTGCAATCTAAAGAAAATTTTAACCACATGAAAAGAAGAAAAAGTTTCTGGTTATATGAATAACATGCATAAGGGCACTGAGACAAGTAAAAGTATTTGATACGTAATAAAAAGAAGGCAAGAAAAGCAAGACCATTATGTTAAAGCACTGTGTCTCTCTTTTCAAAGAAATCATGTTATTGAACTGAAAAGTTTAAAGCCAGTGAAGTAACAAATTGTATCTGAGTTGTGAAAAGATCAATATAGCTACAATGTATATAATGGATCAAAAATGGCTTTGAGTAGATAAGAGGTAAATTGGTTAAGAAATAATTGTAGTAGTTAAAGCAAGAAAAAAATGAAAGCTGAACTGGAATGGCAGTGGTAGAGATGAAAGAGTAGATTAATTTGAAAAATATTTGGGAGGAAAGGTCAAAAGAACTTGGTGAAGGATTAGCTACACTGTAAAGAGACACAGACACCCAACCCTTGAATGTAATCAGGATTCTGGTCTGCATAATTAGATTAATGCTGCCTTTTGCTAGGAGGAAATATGAGCCAAGGATATGAGTTGGGTTGGGACAAAGTGAGTTTAGATTGATGTTTACTAGGAGATGCTGGAACATGTGTCTAGACCTCAGAGGTCTGGGTTAGAGAGATAAATTTGCAAGTTACCTACATGTAAGTATTGACTGAAACAGAAACATAAAAGGGATTATCTAGGGAAAGAAGATAGAGTGAAAAGAAAAAATGATTCAGGAGTAAACCTTGAGGAACTCCAACTAAAATGATTGAATAGAAGTTTATAAACCTGCTAAGGAGAAACAAAAGTATCTAGACAGGATAAAAGTCAAGAAGGCATTATATTACAGTCAAAAGAAAATGAATAATTCAATAAGAAGGTCATGGTTAAGAGTGTTGAATACATAAAACAGAAGTCTTCTTCCTCTTTAACCAAATTTTAGATTACAATCAACATGGCTCCTCTGTGAATTCTTACTTTTCTAATTATTCATGTTTATGTATACTTACGTAAAGTATTCATCAGAAGGCCACTGTTGTCATGAAATATATTATGACTAGTATCTACATCAGAAGTTCTATACTGTGGTACGGCAGACATGGTAGGATGCCCTGAGATATAATTCCCTGGGTCAGAAGGAGAGGATCTGTCTCCTTCATCTTCTGAGTCACTAGAACTATCCTCACTACTCGAAGATGAAGAACTTTCAGAATCTGATGAACTATCACAACTACTCATCTGGTCCATTAGACTAGCTTCTGCTTTCAGTTCTGAAAATAAAACAGACATAAATAAGTAGGTCAAATAAATAATACTGAATAAATATAATAAAATTAGAATGTACTAGTTTCTAAGAAACCATTGATGAGGAATCAATAAAGCCAAACATACATCATCTAAAGCATTCTACTTAGCTGGGCACAGTGACACACATTTGTAATCCCAGTGGCTCAGGCAACTGAGGCAAGAGGATCACAAGTTCAAAGCCAGCCTCACCAATTTAGCAAGACCCTAAGCAACTCAGCAAGAGACTGTCTCTAAACAAAATATTCAAAAGGGTTGAGGATGTGGCTCAGTTGTTAAGTGCCCTGGGTTCAATCCCTGGTACCAAAATAAATACATAAATAAATAAAAGGAATGGAGCATTTTACTTAAAAAAAAAAAAAAAAAAAACCAACCAACCTCCTCTACCATTAAGTTATACTTCAATGGTGGGACTATGAGAATTAAAAGACATACACAATATCTAAATCTAAATTCTACATTTCTTTATACCACTGTATTTAAACATTCAAGTAACTCAAGATATACAAATAATGTGAAATTTAAGACTAAAATTTGATTTGATACTTATTTTGGAAGAAATTATCTTCCAATTCTTTTCTTATTCTCTTACATATAATGCAATATGACACTGCTGATGAATTTCCTCATTCTTCTCTACTGTTAGGATATTCCATTATGTAAATATACCATAAGTTATTCTTTTCTATAACTGGATATTTGGGTTTTTTTTCAGTTTTTAGCTATTATGAATAAATCTGTTATAAGAATTTTTCTGTAACCCTTTTTGTGAATATATGCATTCAATACTCTTGGGTAGAAAGTTAGGAGAGCTGAGTAGTTCTCCTCTGCTACATCTTTCCACTGTGAAGTTCTGCCTCATCTCAGGCTCAAAGTATTGGAGTCAGTCAGTCATGGACTGAACCTCTGAAACTGTGAGCCTCAAATAAACATTTTCTCCTCAAAGTTGTTCTTGTCATGAATTTTGGTCATGTGTTTAAGGGCTTGGTCCTGCACCCATGGCAACATTGAACCTTTACAAGGCAGGACCTAGTCAGAGGTCTTCCAATTATTGGGGCAAACTGTTTGCTCTGCCACATGCTCCTTGCCACTACCATCTGACACCCCAACCAGAGGCCTAAAAGCAGTGGGTCTGCCTCATCATGGATTAAAATTTTTTAAACCGTGAGCCAAAATAAACCTTTTGATTTTATAAGTTGATTACTTTAGGTATTTGTTACAGTAATAGAAAGCTAACATGGGAGCGAACATAAATAACCTCATTTTATGAAGCTGAGCATTTTTATTTTGGGGGTGTTTTTTAATTGCTAATACAACTTCTTTTAAAGCTGTGTTAGTCAGTTTTATGTCACTATGACCAAAATACCTGATAAGAACAACTTAGAGGAAGATAAGTTTATTTGGGGTTCACAGTTTCAGAGGCTGTGTCCATGGTCTGCTGACTCCATCGTTCTGGGCCTGAGGTGAGGCAGAACATCATGGTAGAAGGATGTAGTAGAGGAAAGCTGCTGAGCTCATGAAGGTCAGGAAGGAGAGAGAGTGGGTGAAGCCAGGGACAAGACACATAATTCCCAAAAGTACATCTCTAGTGACCTACTTCCTCTAGCCACACACCTCCTGCCTAGTTACCACTTAGTAATCCATTCAAATTATTAACCTATCAAATGGACTAGTCCACTGATCGGGTAGGTTGCAGCTCTCATAATCATTTCACTTCTGAACACTGCTACACTGGTTAACCTATAAGCTTTTGGGGGTCACCTTATATCCAAACCATAACAAGTATAGATTGTCTACTTTATCTTGGTTGAGTTTTGCAGTTTTTAACTTTTTAAAAATTGGTCTATTTCTTCTAAATTGTTGCATTTCTGAGTATAAAGTTGTAATATTCTTCTATAATCCTTTGGTAATTGCATTCCATAATGAACTCATTACTCTCCTAATTATAGAAATGTACATTTCTGATATTAGTAATTTGTTTTTATTTTGTCTCTCACTAGAGGTTTATCAATAGCATTAATTTTTGATGAGCTGCTCTTGCCTCACTGATTTTTTTCTACCTTCAGGTTGTTAATCTCATTGATTTCACATCTCATTTTTATTATTTGTTTCTTTATTCTTTCTTTGGGTTTTAATCTGCTTTTTCTATTCTAGTTTTCCTGAGGTAGGAATTTAAATTATCAAAACACCTTTACTCTTTTCTAATGTAAGCATTTAGTGCCACAAATTCTTCCTTCCAAACTGCTTTTGCTGTATTCCACATATTCTGGCATGCCGTATTTATACATTCAGTTACAAACATTTCTAATCTTTTATTTTTCTTTAATTCATGAATCATTTAGAAGTATGCTAAGTTCCAAGTGTTCATAGACATTTTTCCTATTGTCTCTTACCAATTTTTAGTTTAATTCCCTCATAGTCAGGGAAACATAGTCTGTATGATTTTGGTTTTTATACATATTGATGTTTGTTTTATGACTCGGGATATGGTTTATCTTGGTGAATACTTAATAGACACTTGGAAAAAAAAGGTGCATTCTGCTGTTGTGCATATTGTTGTATATGTATGTGTGTCAGTTAGATCTCGTAGATTGATTGTGTTGTTCATATTTTCTATATCCTTAATGATTTCTTATCTAGTAGTTCTATTATTATCAGTTGCTGAGTGCAGACTGAGAAGTAACTCAAGCATAAATGAATTTTTATATTTCTTCCTTTCAACTCTATCAGTTTTTACCTCATAATTTTTCTATTCTTTTGTTGGATATAAAACACATTTATCTTTCCAGTGGATTAATCCTTTAATTATTATTAATGTACCTCTTTGTAGTAATTTGTTTTGCTCTTGTCTACTTATCTGATATTAACATAGTTACACATGCTACTTAAAATTAATGTTTACATGGTATATTTTTCCATCCTTTTACTTTCAAGTCACCTATTTCATTATTTCTCTTTTAAAAGCACACAGCTTTATGTTTTTTGTACACTCTGACAATTTTTCCTTTCAACTGGTTTACTTAGATTATTCATATTTGAAGTAATTATTAATGCAGGTTTAAATGTGTCATTTTATTATTTATTTTCTACTTATCTCCTCTGAATTTCATTCTTCTATATTTTCTTCCACTTCTGTGGGTCACTTGAATCATTTTAGAATTCCATCTTAATTTATTCATAGAGTTTTAGAAGGTGTCACTGTATATTTTTTCTTAGTAAAGGTTTGAATTTGCATTATACATACATGTCCTTTCAATGTTTTACCATTCTGAGTAAGATGTGGTGAGTTCATGTCCATTTGGGTTCCTCTTTTTTTTCCTCTTAAATCTCATTGTTACAAGTATCAGAAGATACTATAATTTTTATTTTAATCATCACATATAATTTAGAAGTCAAGTGGAAACCATAATCTACTGTACTTTTATCTTTCTGTTGTTTTATTCCTTTCCTGATTCCTTCTTTTATCAATTCTTTTCTGTTTGAAAAACTTCTTCTGATCAAAATTTAACAGTAATCTCCTAGCAACAAATTCTTTCAGTTTTCCTTTTTGAGAAAGGCTATTTCTTCCTCACTAGTAAGGAATCATTTTGGCAGACAGAACTCACAATTGACATTTCTTTTCACACTTGGAAAATATTATGTCAGTTTCTTCTGATCGTCTGGGTTTGGTGGGAAATCTGATATTTGTATTTTTTTTTTTTTAAGATAATGTGTCATCTCACTCTTGCATTCAGAACTTTTCCCTCTGTCTTTATTTTCTGTAAGTTTAATTATGATGTTTCTTGAACGTATTTTTTTGACTTTATTCTATCTAGGTTTGTTCGGCTTCTTGAGTCTTGGGATTTATGTCTTTAATCAAACCTGAGTGGTTTACATGCATTATTTATTTAAAAACTTTTTTAGCCTTTCTTTCCCTCTCCTCTGAGGCTCCAGGACCACAATGTTGGATCTTTTGTCATTCTTTCACAAATCCTTGAGACTCTGCTAATTTTGTTTCAGTCTATTTCTGTTTTCATTTGGGATAAATTCTATAAATCCTTAAGTTCACTGATTCTATTTTCTCTCTAGTAATTGTGCCTATCCAGTGAAATTTTTATTGTTACTGTTGTAATTGTATTTGTTAATTCTATAATTTTCATTTGATTCTTATTTAAAACTTCTATTTCTTTTACATGAATTTTTTCACTTGCATCAAGAGAATTTGTAATTAGGTTGTATTTGTGACAGCTGTTTTCAGATCATTATCAGGTAATTAACATCTGATACATTTTGGTGTTGGTTTTTGTTAACTGTCTTATTCAAGTACTGATTTTCCTGATTTATGGTATGAGAAGTAATTTTCTATTTTGGTGATTATGCTAGAAAAGATCTATTTAAACCCTTTATTTTAATAGGTAGTCACCCTGTTTAGGTTTAGCATGCAGATCCTTGCCCACATTTTTGGGTTGTCATTCAAATGATAATCTAATTTGCAGAACTTTTTCAGAACTGTTTTTTGGTTTTCTTAATAAATCTCCCACAGTTAAGAGTTTCCACTGGTCCCTGCTGGTGAACTTGAAGGAAAGGAGGAATTTACCAGGCAGAGGGGAAAGAAAGTCTGGCCTGACAGAATGAAGACTGCTTCCTGAGTCAGATTTTTTTTTTTTTTTCTTTCTGGTGGTTGGCTCTCCTGTTTATAGGGAAGAAGAATGGAAAGTGATTCACAGTGAGGTGCTTGTTATGGTAGAATCACCCTCATCAGTGCCACACAGTCTCAAGATGTCTTTCCATAGGAGAGAGGGATGTGAGAGAAGGGGATGGGTCTGAGAGGTAGAAAGGGAATGAATAGTATTCCCAGGCTGAGTATCTGTCATTGTGGGATTCCACTTAAAGATGCTTTTTGGTGATACAATGTCTCTGATGGGGCAGGGAGTTTTAAGTCAGGAATAGGAGAGCACATCCAGGGTAGCAACCACTCATTGTAGCATTATTCCCTATGCTGGTACCTCAGTCATGTGGTCTCTGGATTGGGGAAGGGAATCCTGGGCCTTACCTTATTTTTTAAACTCAAATTCCAGATAAATCAAAGACATGAATGTAAAAATTAGGGTACAAAATTCTAGTACAACTACTAGACATTATTTTGAGAAGATGATTCAAACCATCATGGCAATACTCAATTGCACAGGAAGGTCAAGAATGTATTTTATAGGATACAGTCTAAGGAACATGCTATACAAACATTTCAAGGTAAACGATGCTCTATTCTTACACAAAGTTAGAACAAGAAAACTATTTCAATCTCCACAACTCTTTTCCGTGAGTTATACTGCAATCAATACTTAAGGTCTTTGCTACAAAAGTGCCACAAGAAGGAATTACTTGTACTGGAAATTACTGCTGAGGACATTATGCAGTTTAATGCTCTCGAGAATAGGTTCCACACAATAAATTCCTTTTAGGATTTAGTAGCAAGGAAGAGTCTGATTCTTTGAAACCTGTCTCATATAATGTAAAATATGCTACTTGTGTCTTCATTTTTGTCTTGATAGCCAGGAAGCTCAGAGCTATATTTAATATCTTAATAATTAGCAAGTTTAGGGCTGGCGATATAGCTCAGTTGGTTGAGTGCTTGCCTTGCAAGCACAAGGCCCTGGGTTCAAATTCCCAGTACCCCAAAAAAAAAATTAGCAAGTTTGCTTTAACTTCCTCTTCAATCTCTTGATTTTCTATTCCAGTTTTGTATTGTATACACATATAGGATGACATCATGATTCAAATCCATTTTGGAAGTAGTCATAATATAAAAATAAAACAATGATCTTTTGTAACAACAAGGATTCTTTCTTTATGTCTTTCTATTAGTTTAGGGGCTACTAATTCATTAGGGAATGAATATTGTATTGAACTTAGAAAAGGGAATTAAAATTGGACAGCTACACACAAATTATGAAGGTAAACTGTAGAAGCAATATACTTTGGCGACTGGGGTCTCACTGCTGCCACAATTACTATATCATCAACATCCTAACTGTAGCTTTAAAACAATGGAGATTTAAAATTTCTTACTTCCAAAAGGATGGTACCTTCCTAGAAATGCCTTCCTACTGAGAAGTACACAGCAATTCAGAAAACTTGCCTGCTGCTTCTGTTTACTACATCTCCTCATTTCCCTGTTGATCTGGTGGCATCTTAGACATCTACAGCCTGGCTATACATAAAGAACCTTGACAGGAAGATGCTGTAAAGAACTGAATATGAATCATCACAGCTGCCAAAAAAGAAGAAAACTATAGTTACACATAAACAGCCATTCTTTTTGCCCTAAATAATAATAAAAAGATACAAATTATTTTAATGTAATAGTCTAATGTATATATTATCCTAGATCATAAGCTACATTTTCACCCCAGAAAAATGCGTAATTACAAAAAATACTTTGCTCTCATTAAAAGGCTTACAGTACCACTGTTAATTTAAATGAAAAAATTTTACTTAATATTTCTTAATTATATCATACAAAGGGAAACTATGTATACTTAAATTTTACCTCTTTCAATATCATCCATTAGAGATGTTGGGGACATCTTATCTTCAGATGGAGAATGTTTTACAAGATTGGGAAGCCTAGTCGAGTTCTGCATTTGCTGCTGTTGTTGCTCCTTACGATACTGAATTTTACTGCTTCCTTCAACTCTGCAATTAAGAATATTAATGATCAAAACAGGAATGTAAGGGCTGGGGATTCCACTCAGTGGTAGAGTGCTTGCCTAGCATGTGGGAGACTGTGAGTTCAACCTCTAAGCACAGCAAAAACCAAAAACACTCACAAAAACAGGTGTAATACTAAAATAATAATTTTGACTTACAAAATTACCAAACTTGACCACTTCTTTTCCTTAGAAATCTTTAAAATGAAATTCAAAAATTAAAAGATTAGTTTAATTCATTATTTCACAAGTATTTATCCAGTGTCTGCCATCTGCATGGCAAGCACATAGGTCTGTTTAGGGGTACAAACATGAACAAAAACAAAACTGCTCAAATTCTGCAGATAGGACATTCACAAATGACTGAAATAAAAGAAAAACACAAGTTTATAACAGGTTGAAAGTATTCTCCAAGTACTAAATTCTATTTCTATTAAAACTAAAACATTTCTACATTTCCATTCATAACTTTAAGATGTTAATAAAGGAGATTCATATGCTTTCCTTTCAACCTCTTTAAGAAAAGAGCTTGATCTCTGCCTCTCCCATTCCTAGTCATCAAATCTTGTCAGTTTTTCCTTTACAAAGTATTTTGCACCTCACTTTCTTCTTCATTCCTTCTCTCAAAAATCCTGGTTTATATATTTTTCTGTTTCCCACATTATTTGCTGTTTCCCTGCTGGGATTAAGATTTCAAAACAGAACTTAAAACATGCCAGTTCCTGATTGCAAAGATTTTAATATGTAACAACTGGCATTAAGAAAATATCTTAATTTCTTGTTAAAGGAATTAACCTCAACCTTACCTTTACCACCTTACCTCTAACCAGCTACTGGTATCACCCCTACCCCATTTTCCAATACTTATATACAGATACAGAGAAAATTTCTGCTCTGTTTGAAGAGGTCTGATTCATTGATCCTGAAAAAGTAAAAAAAAATACCCTGCCTTCGAACCTTGCTTATGTCTTTGTATTCTTTCTGATCAATATAAATTAATATTTTCCAAACTTTCCTACTTGTAAGAATTAAGCGGGGGTGGAAGGAAAAGGTGAAGGTGAATAGATATTAACAAATAGAGCTCCTCAGTCTTTTTTTTTTTTTTTTTTTTTTTTTGAGCCCAGTGGTGCTTTACCACTAAGCAACATCCTTGGTCCTTTTTATTTTTTTATTTGGAGTCAAGGTCTTGCTAAATTGTTCAAGGGTCTCACTAAATTGCTGAGGCTAGTCTTGAACTTGTGATTCTCTAGATCAGCCTCCTGAGACACAGGGATTACAGGTGTATGCCACCATGCTAGACTCCAGACTCCTTCTCTGAGCTAACGTTCGATTAAAAACTCCTCTATTTTTTAACAAGCACTCAAGGTAATTCGTATGATCTTCCCTCCTTTCAAAGTACATTATCAATAAAGCTTCCATGAATGCTCTAATCAAAATGACCTTTACCTTACCTTAATTCCTAGAGCTATTTTTATCTATACTATTTGTATATCTATACTATTTGTATATATTTTATCTATACTATTTATTGTTTATCTATACTATCTGTATATATTTTAGAGCAAGGGCCCTTAAATTACACAGTAAATAATGCACTATTTATTTCCAAAAAATGATTTAAGATAGCTATATTCTCTTGTTCATTTTAAAACTTAAATGATATGTTAATCTGATTTGAATGCTGAAGTTCCGAGGTTAGTGTTTATATAGCAAACTTTACTTTTTCTAGTGCATTACATATTCTAGATGCTCAATAAGTTTTTACTAATGGAAATAAAATTATTTTTGGAGAGTGTATAATGGCTTCTTCCAGTTCATCCGATGAAAGCATCTACAAGAAAAAAAGAGGTATGCTCGCCCATATAGAAAGCATTCAGAAGTGAAACAAGCTCTTATATATCCACAGGGCGATGAGGTAATATAGTTTGATCAAGAATCTCCACCCAATTAAAAATCAGAAAAATAATCAAAGATTTCTTAGTACCCCAAAATAACTTTATATAATACTCTGACTTAATCTGACATTTTGCTGACATTTCCTTAGAAATGCATATATTGTTAAAATATTTTTTTCACTGAATCACCTACCTTGTTTTTTTTACAGTAATGTTGCTGCTGAGTTTCTCTAGTCGACATTCTCCAGTATCATGGTTAATAATCAAAATGCATTCTTTTAAGTAAGGTTTCTTTGAACCTTTGAAAACAGTTACAGGTGTTGTTGAACCCTGTTTAAAAAGTAAATTATCATTATTGGGAAATGTGTAATAGAAATTCGAATGGGATGGACATTGAATTATTCTGGTATTTCTGTATTCAACTGTATTTCTTAATCCATATACTTTAAGCAACTTATAAACTACTTAAATTTACTACCCTGGAATCAAAAAGTATGGTTTAAAAAGAGATGATTTAAAAATAGGCTAAGATCTCAATGCTGCTAAAATTGCAGAAAGGGAAAAGAAGAGGTATTTACCCTAAACCTAAAGATCTGTTTCACTGGTCTATGATGGGCAATTGGAATTCAATTCAATATAACATATATTTTACAGGTAAGGAGATAAGCCTTGAATTCTATTTCCTATACCTCTTCTTCCTTATTGCTTCCTAAATTTAATTTTTAAAATCTGATATTTTCCCCTGTGCATACTAAGGAAAATAAACATTATAGGTATAACTGTTAACACTAAACCCACTGATTAACTGTAGCATCCTTAAGAGTGATAACAAGATATTATGTGCTTCATGATGTGATATAAGAGAAAGTGCACAGCATTACACAGAATACTTTTTCCAACAAACAAAAAATCCAAAGACTTTAACTCTTATCAAACTTCAAAGACTCTAACTCTCATTAAGCCTTTAGTTATATAACTATCATTTATAATAAATATGGTGAAGAGAGAAATAAGTTAAATAATACTAGATGGGAGTAATTTTAACCAGATTCTCAATCAATCAATGGAATAAAAAGGGGAAGGGACGCTTATAGAATAAAAGAGGTAAGAAATGTAATATCAAAATCAACATGGGAATCTTATTTGGAATCTAGTTAAGATATTTTAAAGACAAGTGTCTAAAAAAGGCATTTTCAAGGGTATGGTGTAACTGTGAATATAGACCAAGTATTATTGTTGGGTGTGATAATATCATGGTACTTAGGGAAAGATAAGAATGTCTTCTCAGTTGGAAATACATTAAAAAAAAATCAATATAAGAAATGGCATAATGTCCAGAATCTGCTTTAAAATATGCCAGGGGAAAAACAGTGGTAAGGGAATAAATAGTAGTGATAAGTACATGGAAGTTCATTATACTATTCTGTCTTCCAAAATAAAAAATGAAAGAAACCTAGATTATTACCAGTAACCTATATATACTTTTGTGTTCTTCCCTGTCTTTTGTCTTGCCACCTCCAAAACCTGAAGGAATTTTATGTTTATCATTTTCTTGCTTTATTCCACATATCTGCACTTCTAAGTAGTACACAGCTTATTTTTGAACTTTATAAGAAGTCTACTAAATTTTTAAAAGATTGATTATGATTTTATCAAATAAAATAGTACTATTAGATCAGGTGAGAAAAAGATGATTTCTAAAAAGTCTAAAGACCTATCATATTAAAGAACTTAATCACTAGATATTTACTAAATGGCAACTAGGAGGAGTATGAAATAAGTTTAGAGACAGAATGCCATAAATGCAGGGAGAGGGGGTAGATGAGTGTGGAAAGTAGAGTAAAAATGATTAAAGTAAAAAAAAAAAAAAAAAAAAAGGAGGGTTTTTGTTTTGTTGTTTGTTTTTACCTTTCCCTAAGACTAAAGTGATCTAAGGAAATCAAGAATTCAGAGCACCCAGATGAAGACATATCTGGGTTGGATCTAAAAGGGTTAGACGTGGAGTACTTAGCTGAAGACAGAAGCACGATCATGAAAAAACAAACTGGGTCTACTTGGCTGGCAAGTTAACTCTTGAGATGTCTTGGCTGAAAACAAGTGAGTAAGATATACCAAAATAGCAACCTAATAAGACTCTCAAATTACAGATAATAAGAGATTTGTGCAATGTTTTTTCTTAAAGATGTTTTTATTATTACCTAGAATGGAAAACATTTTAAAATGACAATGTATTATTGTACATTGAGCTCCTGAAGAATAAGAACTGGATCATTAATTTTAAAAATTGTTTCTAGTGCCTATAGAAGTACCAGGACCTTTACAAATGCACAATGAATGTTAAATACAAACACCACGGACAATTTTTCATCATAGATCACAAGTTTTCATAATCTCTGTATTTGCTTTCTATGGTTTAAACAAGTTTTGTAAATCTCAACTTTCTTCCTCATTAAAATGAACACCATTCCTAACCTTTAAGCCTTAATTCCTTCCCATTCCCTTAAAGTACCAAGTAACTAATAAACATGTGAACCATCTTTAAAAAAACTATTGAATACCTCCTATTATTTCCAGGTTCACTACTATTATCCAACTTCAGAACCCAATCATTATTTCATCTAAATTACTGTTATCTTTCTCTCTTGCTCTAATTTTGCTCTCCATTATACTGACAAGAAAATCTAATCATATTGTTCCCATGATTAAAAATCTTCATGTACTTTAAAAATCTTATGCTTCTCAGGATTAAAACCAAACTCCATAAACCTATACATGGGGTTCTTCAGGATCTTCTCAAGCCCTCTGCAACATTCTCAACTTGCTACTCACTCTTTGCAAACAATAGAGAACTACATATAATTGATTTGTATGTGCTACAGTTTGGAACTAGAATGTCCACCAAAGGCCCATGTGTTAATTTAGGTTTATTCCCTAGAGTGGTACTTCTGGAACGTGGTAGAATCTTTAAGAAGAGTGGCCTCATGGCCACACACAGCGTGGACCCCCAAGCTTTCCTTTAAATCAGTGGAAGATTCCATGACCCCATTATTCTAAAGGCCTGTGGAACAGCCCCAGTGCCAAAGGAAAACATGCCCCAGTCTACAGGACTTCTACTCCAGCTAGCATCACCTGTGGAGGTGGTTGCTGTCTTGGGTCACAAATCAACCTTAGCAACAAGGAGCCCACAACAGTGTGGACCCAGCACTGCACTGGTCTTGGCAGAGTGTGGGCTCAGGATGTGATACAGTTTGGCAGCTCTGGTGTCCACGGGTGTGACAGGAGCCTGGGGCTGGTCCATCATGGTGACACTTTATACAGCTGGGTAGAATGCTGCACAGTTGACCACAGGCCAGTAACTGTGAACAAGGCATTGAGGCCTACCCTGGCCCCAGGCTGAGGCTTATGGACCAAACCTACTTCTTCTAGGTACTCTTCCTGCTTCTTTCTGAACAACATACCAATATCGTATTTGGGACAAAACTGGATTTAGATTGCCCTCTTGTATTCCCTGAAAATCTGGACCTGAGTGCCATCTAGTGCTGAAATAGTGGAAATGAATACATGTGCAAAGAAAGGAAGCAACCTGCTTAGAATTTTTGAAAAGATAGGCACAAACAAGTCAGGTTAGGAAAAGTGGAATAAATAACTGATACTTCAATGCCCAGATGACATCATATACCAACAAGTATCAAGAGCTTTCAATAAAACATGACCACACTTAGAAGTCATAATAAGGTGACAAAAACTGACCAGACAGTAATCAGTATGGGAAAACTGACAGAATTTAAAACACTTAAAATGGCTGTTTTAAGGAAGCTCAATGAGCTTGAAGAAAGCAGACAATATTTCAATGCTCTAACAGAGAAACTTAATGAAGAGGTAGAAGCAATTTGTTAAACAATTAAGCAAATTCTTGAGCTGAAAAATATCAGTAAAAGTAAAAATGCTGTAGAAGGCATCAATAGCAGGATATATCAAACAGAAGAAAAGAATCAGCTTGAAAAGAATTGGAGAAGGAAGAGAAAAGAAATAAGCTTATGGGAATTTTAGGACTACATTAAAAGAGCAAAATAGGTTACTGAGGTTCAAAAAAAAGGTAGAAAGTTTGCCCAAAGAAATAACAGAAAACTTTCCAAACTTAAAGAACACAAATATCCAGGTCCAGGAAGTCAAAGATCACCAATCAAATTTAATTCAACCAAATCTATCCTAAGGTCTTATCTTAAAATCAAGCTCTTTCCAGCAAGCAATATACAGAAGATTCTCAAGACTGCAAGAAAAAAGAAACAAATAACATACAGAGGTGCCCCAAATCATCTGAAAGCAGACTTCTCAGCAGAAACTTTACAGGACAGAAGAGAATAGCATGAGCTTTTCACAGTACTGAAAGAAAAAAGCTGTCAACCAAGAATATTGTATTCAGCAAAAATATCCTTCAGAAATGAAAGAGGGATTAAGACAATCCCAGGCAAACAAAAGTTAAGAGAATATATCTCCAACTGACTTGTCTTACAAGAACTGCAGAAGGAAGTTCTTTAAACTGAAAGAAAGGTTAATGGTAAGAAGAAAATAGGAAGATATAAAACTCACTGGTAAGTGTAATTATACAAATGTTCTAATATTGTAAGCACAATACATGATATTTTTAGTGTGAAGACTAAACAACAAAAACAATTAAAAATAATAATTACATTAACGTGTTAAGCAATAGGCAATATAGAAAGACATAAAATGAAACACCAAAACAGAGGGAAGAATAGAATGCAATTGAGTTTTCTTATTACTATATTTTCTCTTGTTCTTTTCTGTTCTTCACTATCATGTTAATTTGTTAATATTTCATAATAACTTGTTATATAATCAGAAGGTGCTTTATGTAAGCTTTATGGAAACCATAAAGCAAAATCTATAATGGACAAACCAAAAATGATAAGAATCAAAACATACTACTAGAGGAATTCACTTAATCACTAAGGAATGAAGGAACTACCAAAAAATTTAAAAAAAAAAAACACTAGAAAACAAGCTATATAGATGCAGCTATAAGACCTTACATATCAATTATTATCATGAATATAAATGGATTAAATTCTCCAATTAAAGGACATACAGTGGTTAAATAGATTAAAAAATAGAACCCAAGTACATGGTGCTTATAAGAACTACTTTCCAGCTAAGAATACACATGAACTGAAAGTAGCATTCCACGTAAACAGAAGTTGCACTAACGTTAGGTAAGACACACTTTTTTCAAGTCAAAAGCAGGTCATTATAAAATGGCAAAGGGGGTCAATTAAGCAAGATAAAATAACAATTCTAAATTTATATATACCCAATATTAAAGCTCCCAAATATATAAAACAAGTATTCATAGACATAAAGGGAGAGAGACAGACTCCAATAAGAGATGGAGACTCTAATACCCCACTTTTAGCAATGGACAGATCTTCCTGTCAGAAAATCAAAGAAGAAACATCAGATAAAATACACCCTAGACCAAACTGACCTAATACATCTACATAACATCCCATCCAACAGCTGCAGAATACATGTTTTTATCAACAGCACATAGAAGATTCTACAGGACAGATCATATGATAGGTCACAAAACAATTCCCAACAAATCAACAAAGTTTTAAAAATTTAAATTGTATCAAGTATCTTTTCTGACTATGATGCAATAAAGCTAGTTTTTAACAAGAAAAACTTTAAAATATATGGAAATCAAACAACTTACTTTTGAACAGCCAAAGGGTCATGAAGAAATAAACATGTTAAAAAGTTCTTGAAACAAATGAAAATAAAGAAATAACATGTCAATATCTATGGACTACAGCAAAAGCAATATACTAAGAGGTGAATTTAGAGCAATTAATGTCCACATTAAAAAAATACTAAACAACATATCACTGCACCTCAAGGAACTAAAACAAAACAAAACAAACGAAAGGAACTAAACCTAAAAATAGTAGAAGAAAAATAAAGTACAAAGCAGAAATAAATGGAGATTAACAAAATATAAATAAAAGGTCAACAAAACAGAAGCTGTTTCTTCAAACAGATAAATAAAATAGACAAATCCTTAGCTAGATCAACGAGGAAAAGAGGAAACTCAAATAAAAGCAGAGATGAAAAGAAAGACATTACAACTGATATGACAGAAATAAAAAACATTAAAGATTATTATGAACAACTACATGCTAATAAAGTCAACAGTCAGATGCAAAAATCCTCAACAAAATACTAGCAAACCAAATCTAACAATACATTTAAAAGATTATTTACCATGATCTCATGGGATTATCCCAGGGATGCAAGAATGGTTCAATATATTCAAATCAATAAACATGATACACCATATCAACAGAATGAAGGACAAAAATCTGAAGGTCATCTCAACTGATGCAGAAAAGACATTTGATAAAATTCAACATCTCTTCATGATAAAAGTGCTGAAGTTGGGCATGGTGGCACACGCCTGTAATCCCAGTGGCTTAGGAGGCCGAGGCAGGAGGATGGTGAGTTCAAAGCCAGCCTCAGCAAAAGCAAGGCACTAAGCAACTCAGTAAGACTGTCTCTAAATAAAATACAAAATAGGGCTGGGGGTGTGGCTCAATGGTCGAGTGCCCCTGAGTTCAATCCCCAGTAGCAAAAAAAAAAAAAAAAAAAAAAAAAGTTCTGAACAAACAAGATATACAGGGAATGTTCCTCAACATAATACGGGGCATTTATAATAAATCAATAGCTAGCATTATACTGAATGGGCAAAAAATATTTCTAAGATCTGGAACAAGACAAGGATGCCCACTTTCACTAGTTTTGGAAGTCCTTGTCAGAGCAATCAAGCAAGAGAAAGAAATAAAGGGCATAGGAACTGGAACACAGTAAGTTAAATAGTCACTGTTTCTGGATGACATAATTTTATATGTAGAAAATCCCAAAAATCCACCAAAAAGAACTATTAAAACTAATAAATGAGTTTAGCAAAGCTATAGGATATAATATCAGCATGCAAAAATAAATAGCATTGGGACTGGGGTTGTGGCTCAGTGGTAGAGCGCTTACCTAGCAAGCGTGAGGCCCTGCATTTGATTCCCCAGCATCACATAAAAGCACTAAATAAACAAAATAAAGGTATTGTGTCCATCTACAACTAAAAATAAAAAAATTAAAAATAAATAAATACCAAGGCTGTATGTCAATAGTGAATTATTTGAAATAGAAATAAAGAATGCAATCCTGTTTGCAATAGTTACAGAACATAAAAGTAAAATAGCAAAAAGGTCAAAGATCTCTAAAATGAAAATTATAAAACACTAATGAAAGAAATTGAAGTGGACACAAAAAAGTGGAAAGACAACTGGTGTTCATGGATGAGAAGCATCAATATTGTTAAAATGCCCATATTACCCAAAGTAATTTATGGATTCATCTGAGATGACTTCATCTCAGAACTAGAATTGTTTTTAAAATTTGTACAGAACCACTAAAAAAAGTCAAAGCTATCTTGAGTAAAAAGAACAAACCCCTAACTGACTTCAAAGCATACTACAAAGCTATAGTAATCAAAACAGCATGGTACTGGTGTAAAGAAAAAGACATTCAGACCAATGCAACAAAAGAGAGAAGCTAGAAGTAAACCCGCACATTCACAGTCAACTAATTTTCAACAAATATACTAAGAATACTCATTGGAGAAAGTACAGTCTTTTAAATAAGTGGTGCTGGGAAAACTGGATATATAGATGCAGAAAAATGAAACCAGACCCCTATTTCTCATCAGTTACAAAGATAACTGAAAATGAATTAAAGACCTAAATTACTACGAAACTACTAGATGGGGAAAAAAAAAAAACAAACAGAGAAAAAATGCTTCAGGACATTGGAATGGACAGGGACTTTTTGGACAAGACCCCAAAAGATAGGAAACAAAAGCAAAAGTAGACCAACTGTATTATGTCAATCTAAATAGCTTCTACAGAGGAAAGGAAACACTCAACAGAGTGCAGAGACAACTTAAAAAATAACAGAACTATTTTCTGATAAGAGGCTGATTTCTAGAATATAAAGGAACTCCAAAAACTCAATAGCAAAAAACAAAACTACAAAAACAAGTAACCAGATTAAAAATGAGCAAGAGACTTAAACAGATTATACCCAAAGAATGGGTATAATTAAAAACATTAAAGACAACAAATTCTGGCAAGGATGTGAAGAAAAGGGAACCCTTGCATACTATTGATGTTGTGTAAATTAGTACAGCCATTATGGAATTGCCTAAAATATTTAAAAAAAGAACTACCATATAATCTAGCAATCCCACCACTATGTACTTATCTCAAGGGAATAAACCTTGTACCAAAAAGACATGTGCAATCTCATGATTATTGCAGCACTATCTACAATAGCCAAAAAACAGAACAGTAAGTGTTCAACAAGTGATGAATGGATAAAGAAAACGTGGTACATATCCACAATGGAATATCAGTCAATCAAAAAAAAATTAAATTCCATCATTTGTGAAAATACAGATGGAATTAAGTGAAGTCAGTCAGGCACAGAAGACAAATATCATATCATCTCATTCATATTTGGAAGCTAAAAATGTTGATCTCAAAGAAGTTGACAGTAGAAAGATGATAATCCAACGCTGGGGGTGGCTAAAGATAATCAATGGGTACTAAGTTACATTAGCTATGAGGAAGAAGCTCTGGTATACCACTGCACAGTATGAGGACTACAGATAACAATAATGTGCTATACATTTTAGCAAGCTAGAAGAGAGGATTTTGAAAGTTTTTGCCAGAAAGAAATTATATCAGGAGATAAACATATTTAACCTTGTTTTAATCATTATATACTGTATGTATGATAAGAGTGAAGCAGGAGGCATCACAATACCAGACTTTAAAATATACTACAGAACCATAGTAACAAAAATGGCATGGTATTTGGCACCAAAACAGACATGTAGACCAATGGTACAGAATAGAAGACACAGAGACAAACCCACATAAATACAGTTATCTCATATTAGACAAAGGTGCCAAAAACATTCATTGCAGAAAAGACAGCTTCCTCAACAAGTGGTACTTAGAAAACTGGAAATCTATATGCAGCACAATGAAATTTAATCCCTATCTCTCACTGTGCTCAAAACTCAACTCAAAGTGGATCAAGGACCTAGGACTTAGACCAGAGACCCTGCACCTTATGAAAGAAAAAGCAGGCCCAAATCTTTATCATATTGGCTCAGGACCTTACTTCCTTAGCAAGACTCCTAAAGCACAAGGAATAAAATCAAGAATCAACAAATGGGATTGATTCAAACTAAAAAGCTTTTTGTCAGCAAAGGAAACAATCAACAACGTGAAGAGAGAGCCTACAGAGTGGGAGAAAATCTTTCCACATGCACATCAGATAGAGCACTAATCTCCAGAATATATAAAGAACTCAAAAACTTAACACCAAAAAAACAAATAACACAATCAATAAATAGGTGAAGAAAATGAACAGACACTTCACAGAAGAAATACAATCAACAAATATATGAAAAAATATTCAAAATCTCTATCAGTCAGAATGGCAAATTATCAAGAATACAAGCAACAATAAATGTTGGCAAGCATGTGGGGGAAAAGGTACATTCATACATTGCTACTGGGACTGCAAATTTGTGCAACCACTCTGGAAAGCAGTATGGACAATTCCTCAAAAAACTTGGAATAGAACCACCATTTGACCCAGCTATCCCATTCCTTGGTTTATACCCAAAGGACTTAAAATCAACATACTACATACTATCAATGATTAGGGCAGCTCAATTCACAATAGCTAAACCTGTGAAACCAACCTAGATGCCGTTCAACAGATGAATGGATTTTTTAAAATGTGGTACATACACACAAAGGAATATTCCTCAGCCTTAAAGAAGAATGAAATTATGGCATTTGCAGATAAAAGGATGGAATTAGAGAATATCATGCTAAGTGAAACAAACCAATCCCAAATAATCAAAGGTCAAAGGTTTTCTCTGATAAGCGAATGCTGATCCATAGTGGGGTGTGAGGGGTAGGGAAGAATGAAGGAACTATGGATTGTGCAGAGGGGAATGAGGGGAGGGGTGGAGCAGCGGGGATGGAAAGGACAGTAGAATGAGACAGACATCATTATCCTACATACGTGTATGACTACACTACTGGGGAGACCCAACACCATGTACAACCAGAGTAATGAGAAGTTATGTTCCACTTGTGTACAATGTGTCAAAATGCATTTTACTGTCATGTATAACTAATTAGAAATTAATTAAAAAAAAAGAAAAGTAAGAAAAAATGACATTTCTAACTCAAGGACTATGAAAAATAGACCATACCACAAAGGATTTATATTTTTATACAAATAGTATTTGATAGTGTTACCTGGATATATCTAGAAATTTTAAAATAGGCAAAACTTTTGCTTAAGGTTTCCCTGACCTAGTCTTTTTATTTCAACCTTTTCCCCATATTACAGGTTGAGTGCCCCTAATCTAAAAATTCAAAATCCAAAATGCTCCAAAATAAAAAAATTTTAAGTGCCAACATGACACCATAAGTGGAAAATTCTACACCATGAAATTTTGTTTTATTCACAAAATTATCACAGATATTGTATAAAATTACCCTTGGCTATGTGTGTAGGTACATACAGAAGACGGATAGATTTCACATTTAGACATGGGTCCCATTCCTAGGATATTTCATTATGTATATGCAAATATTCTAAAATTTAAAAAATCAGAAATCTGAAACAATTCTGGTCCCAAGCAATTCAGGTAAGGGATATTCCCTGTACTGTTAAAAGCCCTCCAAAACTACAAATCTAATCATATTATTTAGCTTAAAAACCTCTCATTTCCCTAATGGCTATGGGATAAAGTTCAAATTCTACATTACAACATAAAAGATACTCACAATCTGATTGCAACGTATCTTTCCAGTTTCTATTCTTGCACTTTGCATTATACTGTGTTTTACTGCATATTGTCCACAAATTCCATAAATTCCTTGTTCTTTCAGCATTAGAGCCTTTCACATGTTGTTCTGTTTGAGTAATTATATTCCCTATCTACCTATTAAAATCCCATGTCCTTTAAATATTTTCTTTGTGAAGTCTTTAAAGAGTTTATAAGAGAAAATATTTGATTCTACCTACATGCTTGCACAGGGAATGAACCCAGGGGTGCTTAATATCCCCAGCCCTTTTTTGTATTTTATTTAGAGATAGGGTCTCGTGAAGTTGCTTAGGACCTTGCTAAATTGCTGAGGCTGGCTTTGAACTCACAATCCTCCTGCCTCAGCCTCTTGAGTCTCTGGGATTACAGGTGTGCACCACCACACCTTGACCAAATCTAGATGTTTTTGTGTCTGTCTGCTATAACAAATTAGGACTAGAAGGCAAAAAAAAAAAAAAAAAAAGCAAGGTGTTATCCCTAGCTAAGAATATAAACTATGGCTCATAATAGGAATTAAATAAGTATTTATTTAGACCTCCAATTTTTTCACATCATTTACTCTTAAAACTATTAATTGGATTAATATTTTAAGATTATTTCACCCCAGATAGTTTAAAATAGCTTTTGTTGCCTTGCTGTGCTTATTAACTACTTTAACCAACCATTGTTACATGCACGTGCAATTATTTTCATTTAAATTCACTGAAAATTCTGCAAAAAAGATCCTTTTAGTCTTAATCTAAAAAAATACTTACTTCTATATTTGGCAGAGTTATTGTCACCTGTTCACCTTTGCCAACCTCAAGGTCTCCTTCGCAAGAAGTGTCAATAGAAGCAGGTTTGAAATCATCTAAAATTAGATACAAATTTTGATTTTTATAAGATAGAGCAATACCTTGATATAAAAAATATGAGCATGTCCCAATGTGGTAAATCAGTTTTTAAAAGTCAGTAATTTAAATGGCTTTAAAAAGTATTCATATTACAAATAAACTATAACCAAGTTTATTTCTATATGCTTAATTCTGAGAAAAAAAGAAAGAGCTCTACTCTAAAAATAGTATTCATCAATGATAGAAACTTGTTTAGACTCAAATAAACTAGTCTAAGATTTTCTGCTAAAAGCCAAATAATTTCAGTGTTGCTGACAAACTTATGTAAGTAGAATATTTTTAATTTTCAGTCTTTTTCTCTCAAATTTTTCTTAAACTACCTTTGGTGCCTACTACCATTTGTATAGCAGAATAAAATGAATGAATACACAGTAAAGTATTAATGGGGAAACTTCAGAAAAAGCAATCTTTTTAGTTTAGTAGTTTGAATTTTTCATGGATAAGTACATCATTAAAGGATGTAGAAACCTTCCACTTGAGAAGATTCTAAAACAGGGGTTGAGGATATAGCTCAGTTGGTAGAGTGCTTGCCTCACAAACACAAGGCCCTGGGTTCAATCCTCAGTACCACAAAATAAATAAATGAACAAACAAAACAAGAGTAAAATAAATTTTAAATGTGAATTAAATCATAGTTCAAATGATGCCATTAAAATCTATCACTTAGAAGGAATTCAGGATGTTGACTATCACAAGCTAAAACAAGTTTAAAAACTTCTCAGATATGAAAGTCATTAAAAATTATACCAAAATACATCAATGACTGTAATAATTTTGATATGTAATTTCTCAGGTTACAATAAGTGTTTAACACTTTATTAAAATATACCATACATACAAAATAGAACACAAACCATAAACTTGATGAACTTTTACAAAATGACAAGTATAAAACTAGTGACGAGATCAAAAAATAGAATATGGGAACGCAGCTCAGTGATATAGCATCCAAAGAACATGACCAGCCAGCCCCTAGATTTATCTTTATGTTAAATAGATTTATCTTTATGTTAATGTTACACAACAAAGTTTGAAAGGAAGAAGTCTAAATCCAAAGTTATGGATATGCATTAATGTAGTGGGCAGATCTTGGGAAAGGAGTACCCTTAATATTCATAAAATCAGCACTGCCGATAAAGGAAAGACTGGCTCTGCTTTACAATGACAATTACAGTGGCCAATGCTTATGAAACATTTGCTATGAGCCAGGCATCATGCTTAATGCTTCGTATTTAACTTTTTAAATATGAAGTGATTACTCTGAAAAGAAATGAAATCCATTCTTCTATTCCTTAAACAAACTGATGTAAATGAACATAAAAAATTCACAGTCTTTATAACATATTCGTGCTGCTTTAATTCAAAACTGAATACATGCAAAACAATTTTTAAAATCTCAACGCTTATTCCCATATTTTAAGAAACAGATATAGAAACAACATAAGCAATATGAAAAATGTAAGGTTGGTTTATAATGTATCCCTGAAAAATCAAAGGACAAAGATTAAACGGAAAAAAAAATGAGAGTTTGTTAGTAGTATCAAGCTAAGTGAAAAAGATGAAAGACAGAATGAAGGTGTTAAGTTTTAGATGCTTGAATGAGGGTTTGGACAGAGAGAAATAAATGTTAATGTCAACTGATGAAAAGACAGTGATAGTGAAGAAAAATTAGAATGGAACTTGAGTATGAGAGAGAGGAGAAAGTAGAAAGCAGAAGTCATAAAAACCTAAGAAAATGAATAAAAATGTAAAACAAAACAACGACAACAGCTATTAGGTATAAATCAATTTTAAGTTTTTCCTAATCACTTTGATCTTTCAGCTTCCCAACAATTCTGTAAAGTAGCGAATAACCCTATATAACAGATAAAGGAAATGGGGGGTACAAGAAATGAAGTCCCTGCCCGTAATGAGGCAACTACTGTGAACCAAAGGTAGAATATGGAAGCACAAAACCAGTTAAAATAAAAAGATGAGAGGTTGGCTAAGATATATGAACATCAATAGGTAGATAAGAAAACTTCAATTTTGAGCTTGCAGATATTATTTCTGAACTAAAGTGAGAGCTGAAGTTCTTTGATAAAGATATATACAATGGAGATGCCACTCAAATCTTTCACAATTTATAAATATCTTTCCTTATTTATAAATATCATCACATAGGGTGGGGGCTGTAGCTCAGGGGCAGAGTGCTTTCTTAGGATGTGTGAAACACTGGGTTTGATCATTAGCACTTCATAAAAAAATAAACAAAATAAAGGTAAGGTGTTCATCTACAGCTAATAAAAATTTAAAAAAAAAATACCATCATGTCCTATGTGAGAAACCATAGTAATGAACTTTGTTGGTCTTCAATTTTCTAATTTTAACTCTCCTTCAAGTTCTGCTCATCAACCTAAGTATTCCTCTACCTCCTTCACCACTGATATCTGGTCACTATATCTTCTTTCATAATGTCATTCAGAGTCATCTCCTTCCATTCTTCGTGCTGCTGTTTGAAGACAAACTAATTTTCAAACTACTACAGCCTGTCCTGCTTTTCGCTGCACTTTTGTGCTCTTAGAATTAGAGTTCTATTTCAGAATCCTTCTTGCTGGAAGTCATTTCCCTATTCTCTAGGATCCCAAATTCTTTTTCCCTCCTGAAGCATTTACAATGACATTCACCAAAACTTAACATAAACTACCTGGTATTATTTACTTCTTTGTGAACATGTCCTATTGGACTGTAATTTTTTTAAAACACAGAAATGTGGTTTTTGCACCGTATCTTTAACGAATAGCTGTATGAAAGATCCTTGTAGCTGACTTGGGTTTATATTGCTCACACTTCTCTAAAAAACATCTAAACTTATTTTAAATATATATAAGGCAAAATGCAGTCTGTAAAAAATAAAAAATAATTTTTTAAAAGTATATCTAAGATGCTAAATTATGTGTAAAATATTTGTTTTCTCATTATTTCCTATGGATTATATTCATGTCTACTTAAACAGTTAATTGTTTCAGTGTAGATACTGCTGTATTCCTACTATTCTTTTCACTAGTACACTTCTGTTCTCACACAGTGCAAACACTACTTAATGTCTGACAAAGATTTGTCTATGATAATTACTAAGACATTAGTTATGGCATCCTAGAGTAAAACCATGGCCCTCTGACCTCTGATATTTTTCTGAAATGACAAAAGGGAAATACAAAGAGAGATGACTGTCATTTAACTGCAGCTAAATGATGCTGTAGAGGAGAAGCCAGTTAGGTAACCCAGATGGTACAGCAGAACCATAGGAACCACAATGACTTAAAAAATAAATAAGCCCAGTCTTAGGAAGGTAACCACACTCTGCTCCAGCCAACTGCTGCCAAGAGGAGATATGGGCTTGATGGTTGCAGGTAACTTCCTGATTTTTTTAGATAAGGTAGAAATCTAGATTTAAAAAAAAAAAAAAAACTGCCAAAATGGCTTTATTTGAAATGAACAGAAGATTAATGTTTAGCTATGCAGTAAAATCATTTTTAAAATATTTAAAAGCAGAAGAAAAATGATCAAGAACCTATTCACTTAATAAAAAGAAGACATAAAAGACATAATAAACAAGGATAATTAAATAGAAAAATTTTGAGTTTTGCATCAAGATATTATTTTATTTATTTTTTGTGATGTTGGTGATTGAACCCAAGGCCTTGTGCATGCGAGGCAAGCAGTCTATCAATTGAGCTATATCCCCAATTTGATGATATTATTATTTAAATGAAACACTTGAAAAATATTTATTTAAACATGATAAAAATCTGTACACATTCTAAAATCAGCATATTTAGTGGTATAGATGTACAAATATGGTCTCCATGCTTTTAGATCACAATCTCAGAGTAGAGTGACTTAAAGAGGTACAATTTTAACAATATTTCCTCTTTTACATTTTAATCCCTTTGCCAAATAGCAATCGGGTCAAGGAGGAAATCAGGAACACAATAACATCCTATGGGGAAAAAAAACTGGAAATCGAGATTTTTATATAAAAGACCCTGATTTTTAGGCATTTGCAAGTACTTAATTCAAGATAAAACAATAATTACAAGGACCAAACAAAGCATCTCTAACCTCAAACTATAATCTGTTAATCTTAACCTCTCTTTTAGGGTTTAAAAAGTATTTTTTTTCTTTTTAACATATTATCACTTTTGATTTTCACAACAAATCTTTGAATGAAATATTTTCACCACACTTTATTAATGGGAAACCCCTTTAAAATAATGAAGTCAATAAATGATCAAGTCAGGAACTCAAATCCCTAGTCTATCTATTCATATGACATAGCCTCTTTGTCTTATATCCAGATTTGTGAAAAGGGTGTTAGGGGTTAAGAGATAGTCATAAATCCATATGAGAACTTAACAAAAATTATAGATCAGTTACTGTTCCCTTTCACATAAAAATACATGTGAGAACATACCTATCAAAGATGGTAAATTTTCAAAGAGTTCATAGCCTCCTGCAGCCTATATAGATACCTACTGTACATGAGATTAACTGCAAAAGACAGAAATGTACTCAAAAGATCTTTAGCTTTACTTAACAATAAGCATGAATGTATTATCAATAAGTGTACCATAACTATTCTGGACCTATTTGCAAGGCTAATTATCTAGTAGTTAGAGAATTAAATGTTCCACTTTTTATTACTTATTATATCAATAAGTACAGATTTTTCTTTGCCTTCAAACACGTTATTTTTTTAAAATATACTTTTGAGTTTCAAGGGGTTATATATATAGTTCTATAATTAAAGAATTTGTTGAAGAATTTCATATTCCTGCTTTCCATATTCTCTAAATGTCAAATGTGTTCTCTGAATTGATTAGATAATTTATTTTTTAGTTCTTACTTTGAGATTCCTATCATCAATTCTACCATTGATTATTCTCTCTGGATTTCCTTCATCTATGTTAATTTCTTCAGGTTTCAAATATAATTACTAAATTCATGAAGAATAGGAAAACATTTTCTACTGTTGTGTTTTACCACTTCTCAATTGTTTTGTCTATAGCATCAAACAATGTCAACATCTTTATAAAAGAACCCACAATTACTATTGTCAATTTATTTCCTACAATTCGACCTAATGCCATCTTGATCAAAGAACCTTAACTATAAATATAATTTTAATCTATTTTTCATTAGTGTAATTTCTGACATGTGCTCACACTAATGCTTTATTTACTACTTTTTGAGGGGCAGGTCCACTTAAAGACAATTTTTCTGTAGTTATTGCTCATCATCATTCCATGACAGCAAAAAGTGGTGCCACTGAAAACTTGGAAATTTTATAATTCATTAACCTTTATCTGAATATAAACTGTAAAACTAGTACTAGTCCAAATCCAAAATTAATTCTAGTGAATTCTGTTATTCAGACTTTTATCCATTGAATCAACTACTCCTAATCATTTAGTTTACCATTCTAAGAACATTCTATACCCTCCCTATCACATACCAGACTATCTTTTTAATAAGTCTAATTGTCAAGGTGTGATAAATCCTTTCTGAAAGTTTATAGTAATTACATTCACTGGCACTTCCTATATATACATTAATATAACTCTTCAAAACTAATCATAACTACAGTTTATTTTTTGCCAGGCACCTAATTCTGTGCTTTGTTCATGTTATCTTAGTTAATCCTTACAAAAATTATGAAATGTAGCTATTATTATTACCATTTTACACATAAGAAAACTTGGTCTGAGAGTTTAGAAAATGCTGCCAAAGTGTATGTGTGTGTACATATGTATGTGTGTGTGCACCTATGTGTACATGGGTTGATGTGTCCATCTATACATATATTTTTTTATGTAGGGGGAAAGGAAAGTAGAGGCCAGTATTCCCAATCAGGTTTTTCTGAAGCCTTAGTTTATTAGACTAGCAAAATCTCCCCTGAACATAAAGACAGAATACTATTTTCTCTCAAATTACATTAGCTTGGGTGTTAGTTATAAATTAGAGACACCTACCCTGTGTATGTGTCAGATTCTCTATTCTATAGTTTCCATTCCCTCACTCTACGTTCTTAGGAGTAAGGATCACCTAGGAGAACACCCATTCTCAAGGAAAATGACAGGTTTTATTTAAATAAATCTAAAATAATTCTGTGGCATTACTATGCTTGCTTCAACAAGAAAGGGGGGAAAAGACTGAAAACATTTTTAATGTGTTCTACATAAATGTGTGTGTTCAAATATCTAGGTTTATTATTGTCACTATTGTTGTTTTGTTTATTTTATTCTGTTATTCAGACTTTTACCCATTGAATCAACTACCCCCCTAAGTACTCAACTACTATTTGTCATTCTTATATCTGAATTATCTAACTCTGACTTTGAAGATTTGATTCTGGGATATTAAGAACCTTCATAAATGAAACACTTTGAAGCACTAGCAAGGAACTTGTCAAAGGCCACTTTTTTTATTAATTAATTTGGGGTTTATGCCCTTAAGAAGAGACAGTATACCCAAGTTATATAAAAATATATTCTAGAGCAATTTTATAATCTTAAACCTTATCACTTGAAAAGTTAAAAATGAATACTTCTTAATAAAAGTTAAAAATTACTGCATACTTGAGAAAGAAGAAGAGAGGAGATACTATGAGAAAGAGGAATGCAGAAAACAGATAAAAACCATATCTTGCTTTGGAAATGGAACTGAAGAGAAAGAGAAACTACAGAGCCCGCACAGCACTGTTTCACTACAGGAGCTTTAGATGACTGAGCATGGCCATCCAATAAAGAATAAACAGGAACAGCTCTGAAGATCTTGTCATGTTTCTCCCCAATTGTTCTACAAAATGGATGTTAATTTGGCTTAAGAAAACCGTTTCATAAAATGTAAGCATATCCTTGGAAGGTTAAAAACATTGATTCATCTTACATTTACTCTGAGCTAGTATAACTAGATTGTCTACAATCTAAAGTAAACTTTGGAGACTGAATTTTAACTGGGTGTTTAAATTGAACCATAGACGTTTCAGAGTAAAGCTTATAAAGGTCTCTTTATGGCCAGCCTGAGAGAATAACTGCAAAAGGTGGAACTATGAAACAGTAAAGAAGGGCTGAACTGAGCTGGAGAAAGGAAGTGAAAAAATACCTGCTTTACTACTTTGCATAAAAAAATAAGAGGTTATGATTCAATGATCTAAAAATTTCCTTCCTGCTCCAGAATTCTGAGGGCTATTATGCAAAAAAAAGAATGTTTTACATACGAAATCATATATGCTATTTTTTCCTTCCTGTCATATCAGTCAACTATTAAAACAACAGCTCCTTTTTACCCACATTTCAATGTAAATATAAAACGATAACTTAACATAATTAGTTCCAGAGGACATAAAGAAAACCAAAGGGTAGAGATCATGGCAAGATAAAAATCTCCCCAATAAAGAAATTAGTAACACACCTTCAAATACTTCGATAATCAGTATTTAATAACTTAACAAAGAACTCTGGGTTCCCAAAAAGAGAGACTGAGATAGTTAAGAATTTTTTCCCACCAAGAAAGTAGTAAATAAAAACCCTCATCAGACAGAAGTGAGAAAAATGCAGAAAAGAAAGACTGTCCCAACAGCTTTAAGGCATTCATTCCCTTTGCCCTGCATTTGGTCCTTTGTTCTCTGTCACCTTATTATTTTCCTTTCCATTTTTCCCTCATTCATTTGTCATGGTAGTCTCCACAGTCACCCCTGCAGATCTCCACAAAGTCTCCCTTCCCGCCTGTTGGTCACCCTTAAATGCGCCCAAGGTTTACCCACTCCAGACAGGGTAGCGGATCACGCCGTACCCGCTCCACTTCCACCGCCAGAAGAGCGTGGGGGCGGGGAGGCTGTGGGAACGGAACCCAGGGGTTTGTGTCTTCACAAGCCCAGCCAAGAAGGAGGTGCCCCTTTTATCCCCCGGACAGTCCTCACTCACAGCGAATAGTGTGGAAGGCGCAGCGCGGCTGCTTCTCGAAACTCTCGCCCAACTGGAGAACTCGCTCGTGACGGTCAATACGCGAGAGTCCCGCTGGTCCATTCATCCTTGTCCACTGGCTCCGACTTTGCCACCCCTACCATCTGCCACCTCAGCCAGAAGCTGCAACCCTTACGGCCGGCCCTCAGCACCGCCACCACAGACTCCGCCCCGCGCCCAACGTGCACCACCCCGCGGCCGCCCCTGGAGCTCTGATTGGCTGCCTAGTGACGAACGCCCCGCCCCTTGGCTCGGAGACTTCTGGTCCCGCCCCTGGACCTCTTCCCGCGTAGGGACGCACGCCGCCTGGCTAGGGCCAGCACGCCGTGGTGCGTGGTGGAAGTAGGAATCTCTGGTGCAGGAACGCGAAACCAGGTTGAGGTAACTGACCGGAGGTGGTGGCTGGGAAGCGAGAGGGCCCAGGGATACCGGGATGTCCGGACGTCAGCCCCCTGGACCCAGTGAACCTGCTTGTAGGACCTCTTAACGGGAGAATCGGGCAGCTCCACGCCCTCCCTGGAGATTTGGTGTGGAAACTGAGGCCTGAGGAGGGCGGTGTCAGGGTACAAGGCCTGGCGACTTGCCAGAGGACTGGTAGCGCCAAAGCCGTGTCTGGAATCTGGAGGAAAGGAGCGAAAATGCTTGTTCGTGACTGGAAGCGACGCCGTTACCTTGGCAATCTCTTTCTTTGACCTTTTTAAGTACCAGAGGAAGTTCCCATTAGTATTAAGGCTAGAAGGATATGTAGTAAGAAAAAAGAGGATTCGAAGTTAGAAACTGAAGGCATTTAGGATCAGTTGTAACTGGATTGCAGTGGATTTCTTTCTTTCATTTATTTCCATCACAGTGATTCATGGAGGGAGTAAAAGGACACGACTAGGGAGAAGTGATTTCCAAAGGATCAAGGCTGAAGCTCGAGCTGGTGGTTCTGGTAACTGGGTAACAGCATTAATAATTGATCAATAATTGGCATTCTTTTTCTCTGTTAGTGTTCATGAATTTATTGTAAAGATGGGAAAAGCATGTATTAGAGGAGAAGCACTCGATCGTTTACAAATGGTTGCTATAGCAGGTGGTTGATTTTCAGGGTAATTATGTAATCAAACTATACTCCCTTACGTACCTTCTTCCTTAGTCAGATTTGTCCATTTATTGTTCCAGATGGGTAGGTGAATGTGTCTCCCTCCGTCTGTTTGTCCAACTTCTACCCTTTTAAGGTGAACTAAGACTGTTTCATATGGTAGTTAAGTGCTCAGGTTTTAGAGCCAGAATCTCTGGGTTTGAACTCCAGCTTCATACTAACCAAACTGTCCCTAATTAAGTAAGCTTAGGGTAAGGGATGTGACTCAGTGATACAGGACTTGCCTAACCTGTGCAAGGCCCTGGGTACCACGGGCAGCACTGAAAAGAAAAAAATTATGAGTATGCTTATTTTTAAAATTAGGGGAAAAGAATACCTGTTCCTTATGATCCTTGGCATGATTGAGTTAAAAACATGAAAGCAAGTGAACATTTCATAGCACATAGTAAACTCTCCAAGTGGTTATTAAGGCTCAGCTGTATTATCATATTTTAAGACTATCATTGTTGGCTGCCTTCTCTTCTAAATTTTGGATTTTTCTAGGAGGTAGGAATTGCTGTTTATTTTACTTTCAGATAAGAACACTGGTTAAGAGAAGCTTACTCCTTTGACTTATTGTCTGAATTCTTAAAAAGTGCTATTTAGCACTTAACATATTTTGTATGCTTAAGAAGTTTTATGTTTATTTTTATGTCTGTGTATGTATGTACACATACACACTTTTCTTTCCCAGCCAGAATATTAGCAGGTAGTCTGCCCCATATGTGTCATCATAAACACATGAGTAGAAAATATATAAAAGAAAAAACTGACCAGTGAATATGAAATATGCCTGACCTCCCTTATACTCAAAGAAATGCAAATTAAAAGAGTATACCATTTGGATATAAAATTAAGTAAAATATTTTAACGATTTGTATTTTGCCTAATAAGGGATGATTTTGATGCCTATATTATGGTCAACTCTTCCATATAAAGGATAGACCATAGCACCAGTTATGAAGAATACTAGCTAAAAAACTGAGTTAGAAGTAGGTTATCTGGGACTTTATTTTGTATTTTTTACTGTTTTACAAGGAAGGGAATATAATCAACATTGTAAATAACACTGTAGGCTTTGCAATCAGACTGATCTGATGTCTGATGCCACCATGTATTGGTGAAACCATGACAAGTTTCTCAACTTTCAAGTTTTATTTTTCTTATTTGTAAAATGGAAATGATTACAGGGTCTATCTCAGTCTCATTGTGAGAATTAAATAAGATAATGCATTTAAAAGCACTTAGCATAGTGCTTAGGGTATGGGATGTGACTCAGTAAATACTTAATATGTTAGTTTTTATTAATTAAAAGTAAGGGAAGGCTGGGTATGGGGGTGCATACCTGTATACCAGCAACTTGTGAGGCTGAGGCAGGAGGATTACAAGTTCAAGGCCAACCTCAGCAATTTTGCATGGTCCCAAGCAATTTAATGAGACCCTGTCTCAAAAAAAATAAATAAATAAAAGGGCTGAGGATGTAGCTCAGTTTAAAGGATCCCTGGGTTCAATCCCCAATAAAAAAAAAAAAAAAAAAAAACTGGTAAGGAAAGATACTTTTTATTAAATGATGACATATTATGTTGAACTTCAGATACTTGATTTTTACATAAAAAACTTTTAGCAACAATTTGAGATGAGGACTTTAAAAATTTTTAGAAGAATTGACTTTATTCACTATAATCTAGAAATAATTTTTGGTTTTCTTATTACACAACATTCTGAGTCTTAGTGTGATGGAGATTCTGTGATAGCTAGCAAGGCACTCGATCTTTAGTCATATTCACAGCTATGATTGACTCTAGGGGAGGGATATAGAGCTAATTCAGCAAAGGGGAAAAGAACATAGGGTGAAATCTGGAGGAAATCGGCTACAAACTTCCAGGAATCCTTTCCTGATGCAGTTACTTAAAATATAATTCTTCTAGTAAAATTGTGACAATATCTTGAAGTATTGTCTACCAGGGAAGCTCACTAAACACTCATGTACCAATTTTTTATTGGAAGGTGATCACTGCTAAGTTTTAGATGTTTGTCCCCCAAGGGTTCATGTGTTGAAAGGTGGGTCCTCTATAGTAATGTTAGTAGGTGGTGGGAACTTTTAAGAGATTGACCTAGTGGGAAGTAATTAGGTCATTGGGGTCTCTGTCCTCAGAAGGAATTGATGTAGATCTCTTGAGACCCTGGTTGGTCCTTGAGAGAGGTTTATTATAAAAGAGCCAGCCTGACCCGTCTCCAGTCTATCTCCGTCTCCATGTGATCTCTCCTTTTCACACACACTTATGCAATGTTAAACATCTACATCATGCACAACCATAGAAACGAAATGATGTACCCCATTTGTGTAAAATGAATCAAAATGCAGTCTGTAAAAAATAATTTTTTTTTAAATCTGTCATGTGACACAGCCACAGTGATGGGATTGGGGTGGGGGGGAATTCGCCACTGCCAAGCCAATGCATAGCAGCATGCCCTTGAATTTCCAGAACTGTGAGTTAAGTAAACCTCTTTATTAAGTATTCAGGCTCAGATAGTTCATTAGAGTAATAGAAGATGGAAAAAGAAGTCATGTAGATACCCTCGCTAGCATGTGCCAGAATTCCAGGACTCCAGAAGGAAATCAGGTGTTCAGCATAAACCACGTTGTTTTTATAAACAGTTTAGGCACAGTGAGCTACTCTTCACATAGAATAGTAGAAACCCTTCTGATATCCACATTCAAGATGCCAGCCAAGGGACAACGTTATAAGCAGACCTTTGAAAGAGTAGCTGTCTTAGGTCTGCCATATGAGCTCTTTACTGCACACTCAGTTTCTCATGTGTAAATTCTACTCCAGAACTATTATTTATATTAGAGAGAGTAAATGTAAAGCTCCAGGCACTGTTTCTGACTCAGGGAGATTATAATAAAAATACCTACTATAACTGTTACATGTAAGTTATAGGGATCTAGAACTCTTTTAGATAGATGTACATCAGTTAGAAGAACTAGTTTCCTATAAAGGAAGAAATGAAAAATATCTACACTTCTACAATAAGGCAAGAAAAATGTTTTTATGTATATTAATCTTAAATCTCAAACATTATTTAGGGAATGAATTTCGTATGGCTTTTCGACCTTTATTTTCTAATTCTGTTAAAATACAGGTGATATGTGAAATGAAGCCAACAGGTACAGACCCGAGGATCTTATCTCTAGCTGCTGAGGTTGCAAAAAGCCCTGAACAGAATGTCCCTGTTATACTGTTGAAATTAAAAGGTAAGAAAAGGACCTTGTGATTTTTAAGACTTTTAAATAAAATCAGTTCTATCATTGGTTCAGTTTTAGCATTTGTTTCTGAATTGTCCAGAGAAATCTTAACACTATGATATGGCAGTGATTTTTCCTTTATGATGTATTTTTAGTGATTGTTCAACATATAAAAATATAAATAGCTCTTGGATGTATTGAGCTAAAATAAGCATATCGTATTTTCTTTTGCCTTAGAAATAATAAACAACACACCTTTAGGAAGCTCAGAGTTGAAGAAAATCAAACAAGATATATATTGTTATGACCTCATTCAATATTGCCTCCTGGTCCTTGGTCAGGATTGTTCTCGAATCCAGGGTGGATGGACTACAGTTTCCCAGCTTACACAGATATTAAGGTAAAATGAAGCAGTGAATCAACTTGTTCTTAGGGAATTTAGTATTTTGATTATGTTTTTCAACATTTACTTCTTTTTTATTTATTTTCATTACAGGAATTGGAATATCCTAGATAGATTTTGATTATACTTTTATACTATATGTTATTGTTTGTTTATTATACTTGGGATTTTCTAAAACTTCCCTTCTAAGTTTCAGGAAGCTGGTGATCATTTCTTAGGCTTACCACTAAATCACAAGTGGCTAATCTGTGCTTTATGGACTCAGGAATATTTGAAGAAATGAAGAAATAGAAAGGACTGCATCTGTTCTTGAGAAATTTACAATAGAGATTGGCTGGCAGTCATGTAAATGTATGACACAAGCAGAATGAAATTGGTGCCAAAATGAAAGTTCATGAGCAAAGTACTATAGGAGAACAGATGCAGAAACTATTCATTTCACTTTGTATGTATTTTGGAGCCTAACTTTCTAAACTGCTTACTCCTACTTTATTACTAGATAAAGGCCAAATTCAAAGTATACAGTTGAAAATTTTAAAAATGTATATAATACTCTATTCTTGAGATTAATGATTTTCTTAAGTAATCTTTAATTACTTTATGTTTTGATTAGATATGCTAGCTCATGATAGTACTAATTGAGCATAATTACATTTACTAATGCTCTCTATCAAAGTATACACTCTTAAGTAATTAATTTTAACAACTGAAGAGAAAATAAAAACTGATACATGTGAGCATTTGCCAGTTAGGCTTATAGCGGGCTCAGGATGTACTTTTTATTACTTCTTATAGTACGTTTTGTTGGAAAGACCCAAACAGTAGTGCTCACTCATTAACCTCAACCCAGTCTTGGTCTGGGGACTCTTTTTGATATTAGTCTATCCACAGATAACTTTTTTGAGACTTCTGAGTGTTCAACTCATATCCAGAGAGTGACTTTTATGTGAAATTTGAAGAAGAGGATTTTCTCTCCTTTAATGTGTATTGTAACGTGTTCCTCCTAGAGTTAGAGTTTTGCTTGTTTTTCCTTCTAATATAAGGAATATGCAGGCAGATAATTGGCAGATTTTAGAAACGTTGATCTGTTGGAAAGCAAAACTGGTATAAAATTAAGAGTATTTGATTTCCTTATCTGTCCCCCCAAAATTAATCCTGTCTTGGATATTTTTCAGCTGTTGGATGTCTAAAATGCTTCAATTAACAGAAACAATTCATGAATTAAGGTATTTTATGACTTTTAGAGTGACTGAGGCCAGTTCACCAAAAACTCAGCTCATTTCTTTTTATTGTGAGCCAAGTGTCTTTCATTTCCTGAATGACTGACATGTTGGTTTTTAGGATCTATGAATCCTGGCCCTAAATACAGACAAGACCCACACTGTGACATACTTTTCTAGAAAGTTGTTAGACTAGTTTTCCAATAAGTTTTTTTATTGACTTGGCAACAAAAGCAGAGATACTCATTAAGGCACAATGTCTATAAAAGAGCATTCAATTAATATTTATGATTAACATAAACTCACATTATTATTTAAGCCATTGCTGTGTGGACTTAGACCCCGGAGAAGATGCAGAGGAATTTTACAAGGAATTACTTCCATCAGCTGCAGAAAATTTTCTCGTTTTGGGGAGACGATTGCAAACGTGTTTCATCAATGCAGCTAAAGTATGTGTTTAAAAGTGTTTTGTGTTTATTGCCAAATCATTTTAATTCCTGAGACTGTGTCCATGTTATGTTTCAAGTGTGCAATATTTGACTGAAAGTGCAATTAGGGTAGAAGATTTAAACATTTTTTAAAATCACAATAAAAAATTATCTCTACTTCTGAAATTTTTTATATGCTAGCTAAGGCAATACTGTATGACTTTTGCTCAATTTTGGGCATAACTCATAGACACTTATATCTATAGTGTCTTCCTAAAACACTTTCTACTTCAATTATCTTGTCATTCCACTCTATATATGGAAGAAAGTTTGTTCTCTAGGCCTAGAACTTTTCTCAGTAGCTCCAATGGTGAAGAATAATAAAAATGACCTTTCAAATCTCTTCTCTAATCAAGACATTTCACTTCAAGCTTAGGAATCTTTTCAGTTTAACAAGTTTTTTTTGTTTTTTGTTTTTTTTTTTTTGTACATTGTGCTAGATGCTAAATGAACTCTTCTTTGACCCATAAATTTAGAAATATATTGCTTAATTCTAAATATTTGAAGATTTTCTGGATAATTTATTGTTACCAATTGTTAATATAATTTTATTGTGGTCAGATAACATTATATAATTTTAATTCATTGGATTATTTTCAGACTTCTTTTGTGACTCTTTGTATGCTTTATATTGGCTTGTTTTTCCTTTTTGCACTTTAAAGATTTTGTACCATTGTCTTCTAGTATCTCCTGTTTCTGTTATACATTCAACCTTCATTACTGTTGTCACTCCCCTTTATATAATATGCCCTTTTTATTTGTGGCTGCCTTTCAGACATTCCTATTTTCTTTGGTTTTCAGCAGGTTTTTTTTGATGAACATTAATGTGAATTTCTTTATATATATTTATCTTGCTTGGGGCTTACTGAACTTCATATATATTTATTCACATTAAGAAAATTTTCAGCCAATGTTTTTTCAAATTTTTTTTTCTCCCTATTCTCTTTCCTTTCTCTTGGGGATTCCAGCTTGTTAAGGCTCTGTTCATCTTATTACTGTTGTTTACTTCAGTTTGGATTTCTGTTGGTCTTCCTTCAAGTTCACTGACTCTGTATTCTGAGATGTCTAATCTGTTAAAATTCCTGCCTAATGAATTTTTGTTTCATGTATTATATTGTTTAGTTCTGTGATTTCTTTTTGTTTCTCTTTTAGAGTTTTCATAATGGGTGGAATTCTCTGTTTCTTCACTTATCATACCCAACTTTTCTTAAAGATTCTTTACCATATTTATTGAAAAGTTCTTGTTTACAAATCTAATACCTAGATCACTTGAGAGTGTTTCTATTAACTGTCTTTTCTCTTTATGCTGGTTCAGATTTTTCTGCTTCTCTTGTGTAATTATTTTTTGTTTTATAGTGAACACTGTGACTGATACATTATAGAAATGCTATTTTCTTGTGAAAATTCTTGAGAGCAACTAAATTCTGGCAGATTGGTTGAGTTTATAGACCCTTGGTTTTAGCTTTTCTCAGGGTAGAGTTACTCTAGTTTTGTGATTAGAGTATTGCCTTTAGTCTGGTTTATAGTACTTACTTCTTAGATCTGCTCCTTTAGTTTAAAAGTTGTTAATTCAGATTATCTAACTAGGAAGAAGTTGAACTCCAAACTCTGTATGCCCAACACTGAGTGGATTATGAAATTGCTGTTAATTTGTTTCAAACTTCCCCTGGACTCCTGGGAGTTTCTTCTCACACGTGTACAGTATAGAAATCAAGAATTCAATGGAAATTTATAAATAGATTTTAGAACTCCCTATTTTGTGGCTCACTTGATTCCAAGATGTTCTGGCAGCCCCAAACTCCAACTTCTGATTCTTCAGCCTAATTCTACAGTAGTTGATTTTTTTTTTAATTGACACAAAATTTATATATTTATGAGGTGCCATGTGATGTTTTAATACACCTATGTGTTGTGCAATGTTTAAATCAGGGTATGCATATCTGTCTACTCAAACATTCATTATTTCTTTATGGTGATAACATTCAAAATTCAGTTTTCTAGCTTTTTGAAATACATAGCACATTATCATTATCTATAGTCACCATATTGTGTCATAGAACACCAGAACTTATTTCTCTTATCTAAATATAACAACTTTCCCCCCATTTCTCTCCTCTTGCTATGCTTCCCAGATTCTGGCAACCACTTTTCCACTCAACTTCTCTGAGATTTTTTTTTAAGATTCCACATGAGTGAGATCATGCAGTGTTTGTCTTTCTGTGCCAGGCTTACTTCACTTAACATGATGACATTGAGTTCTAGCCATATTGTTGCAAATGACAGAATATTTTCCTTTTTTATGACTGAATAGTATTCCATTCTATATATGAACCACATTTTTTATTCATTCATCAGATTCGATTTTTGTTTCTTGATAGTAGGGATTGAACTCATGGGCACTTTACCATTGAACTACATCCCATCCCTTTTTTGTTCGTTGTTTGTTTGTAGAGACAGGGTTTTGCTAAGTTGGTGAAGCTTAGCCTTAAACTTGTGCTTCTTCTGCCATAGCCTCCCAAGTTGCTGGGCTTACAGGCATGCACACTGCACCAAGTTATTCATTCAAGAGTTGATAGACTTGTAGTCTGTTTCCATTTATTGGCTATTGTGAATAGTGCTACAATGAATTAATGGGAATACTGATTTCTAATTGACCTCCTGATTTCATTTCCTTTGTATAAATATCTATTAGTGGAGTTATTGGATCATATGGTAGTTATATTTTTAATTTTTTGAGGAACCTTCATACTCTTTTCCATAATAGTTGTACTAATTTACATTCCCACCCACAATGTTTAAGGGTTCCCTTTTTACCACATTCTTGCCAGCACTTTCATCTTCTAGATAACAGCCATTCTAGCTAGCCAGGCAGTAAGTCCTTGTGGTTTTGATTGGCATTTCCCTAATGATTAGTGATGTTGAGCATTTCATGTACCTGTTGGCCATTTGTATGTCTTCCTTTGAGAAATGTCCTGTTAGTCCATTGCTCATTTTGTAATCAGTTTTTGTTTGTTTGTAGTTAGTTGGTTTTGTTTTGTTTTTTTGCCATTAAATATTTTGAGTTCCTTATGTATTCTGGATTAACCCCTTGTCAGACGTATAGCTTGCAAATATTTTCCCCATTCTGTAGGTTGTCTTTTAACTCTATTGATAGTTTCCTTTGCTGGGCAGAGGGTTTTTAGTTTGATGTAGTCCTGTTTGTCAATTTTTGCTTGTTATTTGTTAATCTTTTGAAGTCTTAGCCAAAAAATTCTTACCCATTCCAGTGTCCTAAAGCATTTCTCTATTTTGTCTTCTAGTAGTTTCATAGCTTCAGGTCTTAACATTTAAGTCTTTTATATCCATTTCAAGGTGATTTTTGTATATGATGAGATACAGGTTTCTTAATTCTTCTGCATGCAGATACTTAGATTTCCTGGTACCCTTTATTGAAGAATCTGTCCTTTCTCCACTGTGCATTCTTGACAATTTTGTTTTAAATCAGTCAACTATGGATTTATTCTGGGATACCTATTCTGTTTTGTTGGTCTATATGACTTTATACCTATTCCATGCTGCTTTGGTTACTATCCTCTTACATATTTGAGGTCAGCTTTGTTCATTTTTACTCAGGATTGCTTTGGTAATTTGAGGGTAGTGTGTGTGTGTGTGTGTGAATTGATTTTTTTTAGTTCTGTGAAGAATGACGGTGTTAGATTATAGCTCTTTTGAACCCCTTTCCTTGTGATTTTGTTTACAGTCATTTCCCTTTGTTACACAAACACTGGTAAGTACTCTTAACAGAAAAGCCAGATCTTTTAGGGTTCTCCTGAGAAACAGGACAAATAGGAGCCACCTTCTGAATCCTTCCACTCTCCTTCCCTTTCTTCTTGGGGGGTGGGAGAGCAGAGGCAGTGGGAATTGGCAAATGGGGAAGCTGACAAGTCCCAGTATCTGTAGTTGGGTGGTGGCATAGTTCCAGTCTGAGTTCAAAAGCCTGAGAACCAATAGAGCTGATGGCCTAGTGCCAATCTAAAGGCTAGCAGTCTCGAGACTCAGGAAGAAACAGTGTTTCCCTTTAAGTCTGGCTGGCTCATAAGAAGCCAGGCAAGAGAAATTTCCTGTTATTTGAAGGAGAATTAGTTTTTTTGTTCTTTTTAGGCCCTGAACTGATTGGGCAAAGCTCACTGATATTACTTAGTCTAAAACATTAAATATGAAACTTATCCAAAAGTACTCTTGCAAACACACCCAGAATAGTGTTTTTTTTGTTTGTTTTTGGAGGTACTGGGGATCAAACCCAGGGCCTTGTGCTTGTAAGGCAAGCACTCTACCAACTGAGCTATCTCCCCAGCCCCCCCAGAATAGTGTTTTGGTGAAATATCTGGGCACCCCATGACCAGTGAAGATGAAACATAAATTAACCATCACACAAGATAAATCTGTATCTTAGCCAATATGTTTTCTTTCAGGTTATATCTATGTGTCTTTGTTTTCTCTTTAGGATCTTCAGAATATTGCTTTTTACATTTTTTCCATAATTTATCATTTTGGTCAACAAAAGCATGGGCTAGCAAATTATGGTCTGTAAGCCAAATCTACTCCGTTTTTATAAAATAAACTTTATTGAAACACAACTCCATCCATTTGTTTATATATTACCCATGACTGTGTTCACTCTACAACAGTAAATTTCAGTTGTTTGCAACACTGAATGCAACACCTAAAATATTATCTGGCCTATACCTAATAGAAAAGTTTTATAAAGGGAAAGAGGAGTAGCAAATGTGAAGAAGATTGTTTAGAAATAAAGCTTAAGGAACCAATGGTATTTGACCAATATATCTGGAAAGAATGAATAAGGTTTGGAAGTATGAGAACATAGGAGAAAGAGACAAGACCAGAACAGAAAAATTAAGTATGGCTATATTTGAATTCCTGTACAGATACTTACAGACTTAAATTTATTACTTTGATCTTTCTGTAAGGTTAAAAGGTAAAGTTGGACAAGATTGCAAAGGGCATAGAATTTCAGAGAGAAGAGTTTGAACTTGAATCTACAAACAGTAGAAAAGACTTTTGAGAAGGCATGAGTGTGCTGGATAAGAAAGCATTTTTGGACTATTTCAGTAAGTTAGAACTAAGGTGATAATGCCTTGATTCTTTGGACAAAGAGAATTAAATGAGGTATTATGAAAAAAACATTGAAAGAATATAAAAGATATAATATCAGACACTGGTTTTAAATGGATCATGTATATCATTTTAGAGATAAATCTAAGCTGACTTCACGGTTTTAAGGCCTCATAGATGTTTAACAGAAATAGGAAACCAGATATAGAAACAACATGAGAAACTGGGTGCAGTGGCACATGCTCATAATCACATCACCTCAGGAGGCTGTGGCAGGAGGATCTGTAGTTCAAAGCCAGCTTCAGCAAAAGTGAGGCACTAAGCAATTCAGTGAGACCCTGTCTCTAAATAAAATACAAAATAGAACTGGGGATGTGGCTCAGTGATTGAGTGCCCCTGAGTTCAATCTTTGGTACCCACCCCCAAAAAAGAAAAGAAAGTACGTGAAAAAAACAACATAATTCCTTTGAAGTTAGTTGAATTTTTCAAGTGGAAATGTCCAAGTTAAAAATATGAAATCAAGGTTTGATTGAAAGGACATGTCAGGACTGTGTCTATAGTTTGGAAAAGGCTTGAATGCTTGTTAAAACTCTGAAAAAGAGAGCAATAGAGGATGAACTCTCTTAGACATTTTAGAGTTAATATCCGGTGGCCATGTCCAGAGCCTTAGGGATGCCTGAGATAGATGGAGTTTATTTGTGCAAAGAGAGGAACCTTGGCTCTGTGTGCTAGATGGGTGGAGAAAATCCACAAATCAGAAGTTAAGAAGGCTGTTTTTTATTTCCTCATATATTTGTCACCTTAAAGATATGATTTTTTTAGGTGCTCTGCCCAAAATTTAAATAATTTAAGTAGCAACATCTATTTTTATGGCTTTATAGTCTGTCCCTGCACAGTCTGATTTGGTAGCCACTAACCCTCTACTAATTAAGCACTTAATGCACCTTTGTTGAGGAACCTAGTTTTTATTTTATTGATTTTAATTATTTTAAATTTTAAAAGTTGTGATTAATTAGTAAGCTTAGGTTTGGAACATCTGAAAACCATATCTACTTTTTCCAGTTTTTAAATTTTAAAAAATCTTTTAATACACATTGTGTTTCCAATGGGAATTTAGCATCCAGAATGAGATCTGCTATAAGTTTAAAATACAGATTTTAAGAACTTAATGGCAAAAATAAATCTTTATATTGATTTCATGCTAAAATGCTAATATTTTAAATTTGGCTAAATAAAACATTGTTACCATTTATCCACCTGTTTTTACTTTTTAAAAGTTTTGCTAATAGAAATTTTTTAGAACTTTTTTAAATTATCTAGATGACTCACATATTTCTGTTGGACAACAATGAGCTGTGTAGATCTGGATTATAAGTAAATCATAACTGAAAATTTTGGCATGATAGTCCTTTCAGTTATATTCTTTCTTTTAAAAGAAAAATATAATTAATAAGCATTATCATTTAATATGGACATCATAAATGAGCATCAGAGAAGATATGAGTAACTTGATTCTCTGTGGTACTTATTCCATTATTCATTATCAAGTTTTAAATATAATTCTCTTGCTTTAAGTGAGTTTTCCTCATTGTAAAGCCCTTCTTATAAAAGTTGCTGTTTGCTTCCAGCCTCAAAGTCTACATGTTTGGCTCTATATACCTTTGGGACTCTTGCTGCATCAAAGTTTGAGAAAATTCACTACTTTTGTGAATTATGGAGAGAGAGAACTTAGCCATTATCTTAGTTAGCTAGGTTGTTATAACAAATAGACTCAGTGGCTTTAAAAAACAAGACATTTATTTCTCACAGTTCTAGAGTTCAGGGAGTCCAAGACCAAGGTACCGACAGATTCATTTACTAGTGGGACCCACTTCCTGGCTTTCAGATGGTCACCATCTCTCTCTATGTTCTTCTGACTTTGTGTGGGTGTGTGTGTGTGTGTGTTTAGAGAGAGTCTCATGTCTCTTCCTCCTCTTACAAGGGCACTAAATCCATCAAGAGGGCACCACACTCAGAACTTCATCCCCTTCCGGTTATCATCATACTGGGGGTTAGGGCTTCAACATATGAATTTTGGGGAACACAGTCTGTAATAGTCAACATGTTATATTAGGTTGCATTTTGATTTGATTATATGAAGAATAAACGTGTCTTATACCCAAGAAATTCCCAGGCTAATAATGTAGGTAACATCTTAGGTATTTCATATACAAAATCTAAGGCAGGTGTATTTGAATTTTTAAAAAGCACTAAGTAAAAATTTACACGAGTAGAATAGAGTAGGAAATAAGCAACATGGATAACATGCTGGTTGTGTGTGAGAAATGTTGGCAGAGAATTCAACTCAGTGGTCACAGATTCCATTTCTGACATCTCTACTGGCATTTTGAGGAATACTTCCACTAAATAAATATTTACATATTTGCTAGATTTAATTGAGTTTGGGTGAGTTGAAGCAACATAAGCTATGAGAAATTTTGTTGGACTTGATTTCCTTTTAGGGTTGTGCTACAAACTAACTTTGGTTACTTTAAGCAAACTTATTTATTTCATTGAACCTTATTTTTCTCACTTGTAAGATGGTTACTGTCTGATGAATAGTTCAAACCATTACGTATGTTTTATCTTTTCTTCCAAGCACTTTTATTTAATATTTCCATTTAAAGGCATTAATAATTATACATTCATAAATAACATTACATATTAATATATGATATAATTATTATGTATCTCCTTACATGAAATACATAGGACCAGAAGAGTTTCATATTTTGGATTTTTTGAATTTTGAAGTATTCACATAGTATTCACTGATTGAGCATCCCTAATCTAAAAATTCAAAATCTAAAAATCTTTGATGCTCAAAGTTTCAGATTTCAGATTTTTAGAGTCGGTTTGCTCAACCTGTAATAGACATTATTTTTTATGTTATTTCCTTCCATTATAACTATATATTTCTGATTCTTCTCACTTATAGTCCTTTAATATTAATATTTCCTGTTTATTATTGAATTTGTATAGAGATAAAAGGTGCATTAATAAGTTCATCAAAGGCATTAACTCAGCTACAGAAAAAATATGGCCACTTGACTATAAAGCACAATTAAAACAGGGTGTTAAAAAGGACATAGTGAAAACTTGAAAATTTCTTTATTAATTCTGTCTACCTAGGAGCTTTCCCAACCATATTTTTTAAAAACTTGATACTTCGTAGGTAGTAGATGACTTGGACATGTATAGAAACCTGTGACCTAAGCTGCAAATTGATTTGAGCTAACTAATGGGCTTTTTAAGGAAAGCAGGAAATCTGGAAATGCAGCTATCCTACCTTTTGAGATTGACAACACTTGAGAATTACTATGTCTTTTATGATGTGTCTGGGTGAAAATGGCAAAGGCAGTTTACTGAACCAAAGGAATTCTTAGATCTAATGTAACATTTCTTATGTTTTACTGTTTTTTTTAAAGAGGGAGGTTTGTTGTTCTATTTATGTTAGCACATGCTTGTTTACTGAGCACTTATCTAACTTTGTCCTAGAATAATGAGAAGATAATACTTAACATTATTACAGAGAATAATCATGGCTATCATAAATTTTTACTCTTGTCATCACTTTTTTGATATAGTACAAACATTCAGAATATGTTTAAAGTTAATGCCCTTTGTAAGACTTTCCTTGAAAGTTACATGGCCAAGCCACACATGGTGACACACACGTAATCCCAGCTAATTGGGGTGCTGAGGCAGGAAGGTCACAAGTTCAAGGCCAGCCTGTTTCAAAACGAAAAATGGCCAGAGAATGTAGCTCAGTAATAAAAAACCCAGGGGGAATGGGGAAAACAATTCCAATGCATTCTGTCTGGAGGTATTAAAGAGCATCCACTCTGTGAGACTCTGAGGTCAATCCCCAGTCCTACAAAAAAAAAAAAAAAAAAAAAAAGTTGCAGGGCCAATAAATGACAAAAATTTTCAGTGGAGTCAGTGTTTCTTATTTTTCCATTGTAAAATGCTGATCTAGACTAATATCTCACCTTACTTTCCAGAATGGAAAAACAAACAAAAACATTGTTATTTGTTCATTGAATAAATATTGATTGAACATTCACTATGTATTGGAACATTGAGTTATAACAGGGAACTAAATGACTCTGTCTCTGCCCTCATAAAAACTGGAACTGAAAAGCACTATTAATAATGCCTTACATACTGACATCTTTATTTGCATATTGCAGTGGTTTTCAACCTGTCTGCATAACCACCAATTCATCCACCTAACTGTAAAAGGTACAGATGTCCAGACTTTATTTTTGGTGATTCAAGTATATTTGGGCTTAAGCCTATGTATGGTTGTATTTAAAAAGTTCACAGGTGATTCTGATGCATAACAATTGTTGTGTATCAACTTGTACTTTTGTACTACTTATTTTATCTAGATAACAGACATTTATAGTAGGTAGAATAAGGATTACTGTAACATACTGTAACCACAAATTTTATAGTTAAGAAATTAAGGACTACAATACCATGTAATTCTTAGATCCAAAAACTGAGTCTTCTAACTCCCCAAAGAAGTCATTTTTTAAAAAATGAAACTAATTACAAAATTGAAAGCTGGGTTTGTCTTTTGTATGAAGGGTGAAGAGAAAGATGAAATACTGCACTTTTTCCAAATTGTGACTGATTCTCTCTTCTGGCTATTAGGAGGCCATGTTCAACTCATACAGAATGGTAAGAGAAAAGATTTTAATGTAACTGACAGCAATTGTAGAGTCAGTTACTAACAGTTTTATCTGTATCTTTTCTAAAAATAAATACCTCATAAATAATACAGATAACCATAGTGAAGTGACACCATGTTGAAATAATCCCATAATTTAAAGTCATTTGGATATTCCAGCTTTAAATAGTTCAAATTGACAATGTGAATATTATACTCAAGGTAGTATTGCTAAAATATAACTTTCTCCTTAGTTTTTTTTTTTCTATTTAGCAAATCTGACATAAGGATTAATCAAGGAAAAAGAAGTTATTTTAAAGATTACTGTTAGTATTTTAGATCTACTGTAAGACAAATCCCTATGTACAGAGTAATCTGTGATTTAACTCACAGCCTAAGTGAGAGTAAACTTATATAATGATATTTTACTAAACTTCAAAGTTATATGATATTCCTGTTTACTTTGAGAACTATAAATATGGGCTAGTTTTATGTTGTTTTCTTAAGACTAAGAAAGTATTTCTTAAGTGCTAATCATGGCACAGTTCCTACTCTTGAAAAATTTCATTTAACAAATGTGACACTATAAGGATACATTGTTTTTTCATTTTTTTGTTTTGTTTTAGGAAGTAATACTTGAACTGAAATCTTTTTTTAATTGGCTTTTTTCCTTCAGACTATAGTACACATTGAGTCATACAGTTCTATAAGTATTGTTAAGAAAAACATAATCCTATTCTATTTCCCAAAGGTATCTACTTTAATAAAGTATAACTAATACTTTGGGTAGTTATATGTATATAACTGAGTAACATGCCTAAATAATTTTTAGCATTATTTTCCAGTATGGAACAAATATCATTATAAGTTCCCAGTTTAAAGAACTATTTAACCAAAAATATAAAGTACTTAGGACTGTGGTATAACGATCTAATAAAAATTGAGAGAATACTTGAATAATTTTAGAAATAGGCCATATTCCATTTTGAAACTAGGTTTGGAACCCAATTAAATGATTGTAAATTCATATGCAAAAACAAATGAGTACTTTGAAAATGGGGTTTCCTACAACCTTTTTACTCTAAATGGAATAACCTGGAGAAATGACTGACTATAGGTCTGGGGTAGGAAATATACAAAGATAAACCCACAAGGCTCTAAAATACCAAATGGAAAGGAAACTGTCAAAATCAATTAGAATTTTGTGAAAAGTACTCAGGAGCCAACATAAAGGAAATTTGAACAGTAATAAAGATAATAACAACAATTGATTGAAACACACCAAATTCATTAACAAAACTTTTTTAAAAATCACCATTGGAGTCTGCTAGGGAACTAACTCATTTTTTATAGCTATCTTACATAAAGATGAGGAAAAATTTCTCTATCTAAAAGTATTCCAGTCTATGGCCATCCCACCCCTGAACATGTCCAGTCTTGTCTAGAAGTAGTCAAAGTAATAAGTGAAAATGTGTGATAGGATAGCACCCATTTTGCAGTCCTTTGTGATTAAATAGATTTGGAGGTTGATAGCTATGGTTGTCATTTAGTGCCTCCTAATGGATGATAGCATCACACATAAAGTGTATGTGCCAGAAATTCAAACCTGAGTCATTTCAGTCCTCTAACTCCAACTATTAATGTACAAAAAGTAAGAAATAAGTTATAGCTTTGGAATGTATTCAACAAAACTAGACGGAGAAGTTCATAGAACAATTGACACAGTTTATTCAACAAATAAATTGCAAGGAAAATAAAAAAGAAGAATCATAGGTTGAAATAAATTTGAAAGATAGCCAGTCACAATTCATGAATCTCATTTGAACATTGAAACAAACTTAAAAATTCACAAAATAACTAGAAGTTGAGATACTTGACTGGCTATTTCATGAAATTAAGAGATAATAGGTGAGATAATGGTTATGTTTTATTGCTTAGCAATTAATATCTTTTGGGAACTTATATTGAAATGTTGGTGGATAAAATAATTTGATGTCTTAGATTTGTTTCAAAATAAAATGGGAGTGGATGGTTGAGTAGGTAAAATAAGTTTCACCATGAGTTGATCATTGTTAAAGCTGATTGACTCGTTTGTGGGTATGTTATACTCTCTTTTATGCTTTTATGTATGTTTGAAACTTCCATTGTAAAAAGTTTAAGTAAATAAATGGGCACAGTGTCAGTTTTTATTTGGAACAGAAGTGGCAGTAAGGTAGGACTTATTCTACCAAATAGTTTTCTGACTATTGAAAAACAGAATAGGAGCTCCAAAAATAAGTTATATAATGATATATTATAAGGTAAATATTATAAAAATAAAATGGAATCACTGTTTAGTGAGTTAAAATAAATAGCTAAATAACAAATTTTTCCAGTGGAGAAAAAAGAATCGTATACATACTGCATACTATGTGATTTTAGTTAATTCAAAGTTAATTTTAGAGTTATTAATAAACCCTTTAAATAAATAAAAATGGAAAATATACTTATTATAACCACAAAGAATTTTTTAACTTGACAGAACATAAAAAAACCATAGAAATATGTAATACTAGTAGAATTATTTTTAAGTTGTTAAATATTTGAAAAACTGGTGTGTAGTGAAATATTGAACCATATAAAACAGGAATTAGTATGGGAAAGAATTCAAATCTCTTCCCTCAGAAGATAGAAAGGGGAGTTAAGTTGTTTTATTTAGAAGCTAAGGTTATGTTCCATAGAGCCAGCTTGCTAACATACCTGATTTTATTTTACTTTTCTGCTCAGCTGTGGAGAAGGGGAGGAAAGATAGATAGATAGATAGATAGATAGATAGATAGATAGATAGATAGATAGATGACATTTACTGGGAATGTCCTTTTCTAGGACATTTTGTATTAGCCTTTGTGAAAGCTACTTATTTCTAGTTTTATAGATGAAGAAATGGAGGTTCTGAGAGGTTAAGCAACTTGCATAAGCATCCAGTGCCAACTCTTCATAATTGCTCCTCAGACTTAAAAATTATAAAGCAGTGAAAACATTTTTGTATTTAAATTAATTCACTGAAATTCATTGCTAGAAAAAGGTTTTCAAATTTAGAACATATTATTTTATGTTCAGTTTAAAGAGAGGTACTAATAAAGTCATTACTATTTATAGATGCTATCTTGAGTATAATAATTGTTCATGAAAATAGAATGACTTTATTTATGACTATTTAAGTACATCTGCCTGCATCTTAAAATCTTTATTGTAGAGGACAAAAAGCCAGGAAATTCAGCAAAACTTTTCATGCTTTGATTTGATTTTAAAAAGACAAAATCCCACTTGTGTTATTATAGAATCTTTAATCATTCTTTCTTTTCTTCTTTTAGTACTACAAAGTGACCATTTCTTACACTTACTGCAAACTGACAATGTTCAAATAGGATCTATAGTCATGACTCTGCTACAGAATATACTACAGATCAACAGGTGACTTGATTTTATATAATGTTACTGATTTTTTTCATTTTTTGATCAGAAGCACTACCAATTTTATTCCAGTTTTGCTAAAATCAATTGCATTTGACTTGTATGTGATACTTAAGCTCTATTACCATTGTCTTCCAGAAAAAAATTAATGTAAAATATTATAAAAAATTAGAAATTTATTATCAAATTGCTATCAGAGCTTAAGAAGATCTTACCCAAATCTCAGGCTTAGAGAAGAAAATTAGAGTGATATCTAAAAGAAAAATATTAGGATCACAATAAAAAAAATGCTTATTTAAAAAGCAACAAGCTCAGTATTGTGATAAGTACTAAAGAAACATATAAAAAAGTACTAGTTCCTCAAATAAAAATGAAAAGGCAGAATATACACAGTTGAAATCATTCTTTCAGTTAAGTGTGAATTAAGCAGCTAATATGTGCCAAGTACTATGTCTGTCTTTGCATTATAAAGTTGATTAAGACTCAGAACTTACTTCCAAAGAGCTGATAGTAGAGTGGAAGAGATAGTAGACACATGAACCTAATTACATTGTAATGTGTTGTGTTGCAATATTAAATTTATGCACAAATGTTAGAGGAGCTTCTGACCCATACTGAGAGGGGATGCCTCCTAAAGAAGATAACACCTAAGGTGAAAATTTAAGGATGATAAATTGGTCAGGGAAGACGAGGAGAAAGCAGTGCTTATGTAGAAGTTATGTTATAACATGCAAAAGCATAGAGATAAGAAACACACTGAGAGTGAAAAGTAGGACAAATCATTGTTGGGACTTAAAAGTTCAGTATCAGAGGTGGATAGCAAAGGGTTAAGGCTTGAAAAATTTATATCCTGTGGTAAGTAAATTAAGTCTTAACCTAGAGGTAGTTGGGATCATTGAAGATTTTTTAAGTAGATGAAAATAGTCAGATTACATCTTAGTTGTGTTACTCTGGTTGCTATTGGAAGAAAAATAAGTGGAACAAAACTCTAGACAAAGATGGCAACTAGAGGAAACAATCTCAAAAATGCAGGTGAAGTAATGAAATCTTGGTCTTGGACACTGATACCTGGGGAATGGATTTTAGAAAATAATGGATTAAACTCATCAAGGCTTCACATCCACTTTTTATTAAGATGGAATAATAGGAATGGATTTACCTTCTCAGTAAAAAAAAAAAAAAAAAAAAAAAGACATCAGTTTTCAAGAAACTGAACATCAGTCAACTAATTAGTTAAGGTGAGCTCAGAGAAAAAAATGAGGTTGTATTAGGCAGATTTCTGTCACTTTAACAAAATACCTGAGACAATCAACTTATAGAAAGAAAAGGATGATTTTTGCTTACAGTTTTGAAGGCTCCACTTTTTGATCACTTGACCCCATGACTTTGAGCCTGTGGTGAGGCAGCACGTCATGGAGAGAGCACATCATGGCCAAAAAGTAAGAGAGAGAGGAAAGGGCCAGGGACCCACAACTTTTCAAGAAGGTGTCCCTAAAGACCTAAGGACCTGCCAGTAGGCATCATCTCTCAAAAGTTCTAGCACCTTCTAATAATGCCAACATGGAGACTGAGCCTTTAATACATGAACCTTTCAGGGACATTCAAGACATAGTATTGAGACAGTTTCTAGGCAGTGGGATAGGGAAGGGTATCCTATCCAGACTCAGGTGACAACAGACAGAGCTGAGAATACAAGAAGAACAAGATAACTAGAGTTCATAAGACAGAATATCAGAAAAGAAAGCTACCAGAGATTGGCAGAGTTCCTTTCAAGTCAAGCGTGAGGTAGAAATACTAGTCACATATGTGTAAAGAGAAAGAAAGAAACTACCCAATGTCAGGGAAAGCAATAATTCAAAAGGATTAAAAGGAACAGTTCTAGGAGCTTCACAGATCTGGGAATAGTGCCTATTACCAAAAGCCAAACTGGAAAACCTCATAAATACTGGAGCATTAGGTAGGGTATCCAAGGTTTCACCCAGGTAGCATGAAGTGGCACCAAACTGAGCACTATTCCAGACCATTCAAATCAATCATAAAATCAAAGCCTAAAAAGATCAAACTGTCTCAAAGTATCTTAACTACACATGACTATTGAAACTGTTATGCAGTGTAAAATCTTTTTTTCCCCATTGGAAGGCATACAGATGTAGGAAATATAACAGAAGTGATCATGATCACTTAAATTTAACTTTAAAAGCATTAGTAAATTCCACATGTGTCATCATAGAATATTTGTTTTGATCACTCTTTTTTTTCTCTTTAGTTCTATAAAGTGATCATTTCTTGCATTTTCTGCAAACTTTTCCCCACATCACTTTTTTATTATCATTATGTTTGGTGAGCTTTTTGAATCTTGCAAGTTTACAAATTTTCATCAAAGAAAAATTTCAGCCATTATTTCTTCAAATATGTTTTTGACCCTACTATCTCTACTATCTCCTTTCAGTATTCACCTATTTGGTGCTACTTGAAGTTGTTCCACAACTCAGTGATAAGCTGTGGAAAAAAGTTCCACATCAAAGCATATCATCATCAAAGGACTCATTCAAAGGAAAAAGAAAATCTTAAAAAGCAACCAGAAGGAAAAAAATATTACATAGAACAATGACAATGACAGCCACTTTCTCTTCAGAAACAATACAAACTAAAAGATAGTTGGGCAACATTTTAAAGTATTGAAAGGGGAAAAAAACCCTATCAAACTAGAACTTTATACACAGCAGGAAGATATTTCAAAAACAAGGCAAAATAATAGTGTGGGTCACCAGTAGACCCACACTAAAAGAAATGTTTAAGGAAATGCTCTACACAAAGGAATGAAGAGTATCAGAAATGGTGATTACGTAGGTAAACATATAAAATTACTTTTCTTATTGCATTCCAATAATATTATCATAATATATTTGCCTAAACAATAATAATAATGTTTTTTGGGGTTGTAACATATGTTTCAGAAGAATGTATTACAACAGTAGCATAAAGGCTTAGAGCAGTATTTTATCATAAGTCTCATATACTATGACAGTCATAAATGTCCTTTGAGGGTAGACTCAGTAGTTGAAATACACTGTGAGCTTTGAAGCAACCAATAAAATAACAAAGGATTATAGCTAAAAAGCTAACAAAAGCAATAAAAACAAATCACACAAAAAAAATTGTAATCCAAAAGAAGGCAGTTGGAAAAAAAAAAGGAGAAAGTGAATAAAAGGACAGATGTGACAGGTAAAAATCATGCAGCAGATTTAAACCTGCCTATACTAGATGTAAATGTTTGTAAACCCCAAATTAAAAGACAGAGATTGACAGTTTGGATTTTTTAAATGGGAACTATTTCACCATTAGCAGAAAGGCACTTAAAGACAAAAGTAATTCAAAATAAAAGAGTGAAAAAAGATACACCATGCTAATGCTAGTCAAAAGAATACTTATGCAATCATAAGGAAATCAGTTCATCAAAAAGATGTTTATTGACCTAATGGCTGAATTTCAAAATATATGAGCCAAAATTAATAGAACTATAAGGAGAAATAAATCCTCAGTTAGAGTAAAAGATATCAGTATGCCCTTCTCAATAATTGATATAATAAGTAGGCAGAAAACTGGTAAGACCATAGAAGATTTGAACAACATTAACCAACTTGACCTAATTGACACTGATAGAACATTCTATCAAACAATAGTGGAATGCATACTCGTTTCAAATGCAATGGAGCATTTACCCCCCACCTCCCCAAAAAAGGCCATTCTAGAACATAAAACAAGTCTCAATTAACTTAAAAGAATTTAAGTAATTCAAAGTATGTTCTCTGGCTTCAGTGGAATTAAGTTAGAAATTAGTACCCAGTCTATCTCTGAAATTCCCCAAATATGAGGGAAATAATAACATATCTAAATAACTCACAAGACAATGGGGAATAAATTATAAATTAATTAATTAGAAATTATTTTTAAACATCACAACAGACACGAGTGAAATACAAAACATAATTAGAAGCTATTTCGAAAATCTATACTCCAACAAAACAGGAAACCTCGAAGACATCAACAAATTTCTAGAGACATATGAACTACCTAAACTGAACGAGGAGCACATACACAACTTAAATAAACCAATTTCAAGCAATGAAATAGAAGAGGTCATCAAAAGCCTACCAACAAAGAAAAGTCCAGGACCAGATGGGTTCTCAGCCGAGTTCTACAAAACCTTTAAAGAAGAGCTCATTCCAATACTTCTCAAACTATTCCATGAAATAGAAGAGGAGGGAACCCTACCAAACTCGTTCTATGAAGCCAATATCACCCTGATACCTAAACCAGACAGAGACACATCGAGGAAAGAAAATTTCAGACCAATATCCTTAATGAATATCGATGCAAAAATTCTCAACAAAATTTTAGCAAATCGCATACAAATATATATTAAAAAGATAGTGCACCACGATCAAGTGGGTTTTATCCCAGGGATGCAAGGTTGGTTCAACATTCGGAAATCAATAAATGTCATTCACCATATCAACAGACTTAAAGTTAAGAATCACATGATTATTTCAATACATGCAGAAAAAGCATTTGATAAAATACAGCATCCCTTCATGCTCAAAACACTAGAAAAAATTGGGGTAGTGGGAACATTCCTAAACATTATAAAGGCAATCTACGCTAAGCCCATGGCTAATATCATTCTAAATGGTGAAAAACTGAAAGCGTTCCCCCTAAAATCTGGAACAAGGCAGGGATGCCCTCTTTCACCGCTTCTATTCAACATCGTCCTTGAGACTCTAGCCAGAGCAATCAGACAAACCAAAGAAATTAAAGGGATACGAATAGGAAAAGAAGAACTCAAACTATCCCTGTTCGCTGATGACATGATTATATATTTAGAGGAACCTGGAAATTCCACCAGAAAACTTTTAGAACTCATAAGTGAATTCAGTAAAGTAGCAGGTTACAAGATCAATGCTCATAAATCCAATGCATTTTTATACATAAGTGATGAATCTTCAGAAAGAGAAATTAGGAAAACTACCCCATTCACAATAGCATCGAAAAAAATAAAATACTTGGGAATCAATCTCACAAAAGAGGTGAAAGACCTCTCCAATGAGAACTACAGAACACTAAAGAAAGAAATTCAAGAAAACCTTAGAAGATGGAAAGATCTCCCATGTTCCTGGATAGGCAGAATTAATATTGTCAAAATGGCTATACTACCTAAAGTGCTATACAGATTCAATGCAATTCCAATTAAAATCCCAATGATGTACCTTGCAGAAATAGAGCAAGCAATTATGAAATTCATCTGGAAGAATAAAAAACCTAGAATAGCTAAAGCAATCCTCAGTAGCAAGAGCGAAGCAGGGGGTATCGCAATACCAGATCTTCAACTCTACTACAAAGCAATAGTAACAAAAACAGCATGGTATTGGTACCAAAATAGACAGGTAGATCAATGGTACAGAATAGAGGACATGGACACAAACCCAAATAAATACAATTTTCTCATACTAGACAAAGGTTCCAACAATATGCAATGGAGAAAAGATAGCCTCTTCAACAAATGGTGCTGGGAAAACTGGAAAACCATATGCAATAGAATGAAATTAAACCCCTATCTCTCACCCTACACAAAACTCAACTCAAAATGGATCAAGGACCTCGCAATCAGACCAGAGACCCTGCATCTTATAGAAGAAAAAGTAGGTCCAAATCTTCAACTTGTTGGCTCAGGATCAGATTTCCTTAACAGGACTCCCATAGCACAAGAAATAAAAGCAAGAATCAACAACTGGGATAGATTCAAACTAAAAGCTTTCTCTCAGCAAAGGAAACTATCAGAAATGTGAAGAGAGAGCCTACAGAGTGGGAGAATATCTTTGCCAACCATACCTCAGATAGAGCGCTAATTTCCAGAATCTATAAAGAACTCAAAAAACTCTACACGAAGAATACAAATAATCCAATCAACAAATGGGCTAAGGAAATGAACAGACACTTCACAGAAGAAGATGTACAAGTAATCACCAGATATATGAAAAAATGTTCAACATCCCTAGTAATAAGGGAAATGCAAATCAAAACTACCCTAAGATTTCATCTCACCCCAATTAGAATGGCGATTATCAAGAATACAAGCAACAATAGGTGTTGGCGAGGATGTGGTGAAAAAGGAACACTCGTACATTGCTGGTGGGGTTGCAAATTAGTGCAGCCACTCTGGAAAGCAGTGTGGAGATTCCTCAGAAAGCTTGGAATGGAAACACCATTTGACCCAGCTATCCCACTCTTTGGCCTATACCCAAAGGACTTAAAATCAGCATACTACAGAGATACAGCCACATCAATGTTCATTGCTGCTCAGTTCACCATAGCCAGATTGTGGAACCAACCTAGATGCCCTTCAGTTGATGAATGGATAAAGAAACTGTGGCATATTTATACAATGGAATATTACTCCGCAATGAAGAATGATAAAATTATGGTATTTGTAGGCAAATGGTCGAAATTGGAGAATATCATGCTAAGTGAGATAAGCCAATCTCAAAAAACTAAAGGACGAATGATCTCGCTGATAAGCGGATGAGGACATATAATGGGGGGTGGGAGGGGCTAGCATTAGGTTTAGGGTTAGGTTTAGAGTTAGGCTAAGGAGAGCGGCAAGAATGAAGGAAAGAAGGACTGTGTAGAGGGAAAAGAGGGGTGGGAAGGGTGGGGGGAGGGGAAAAATAAAATAAACATCATTACCCTATGTAAATGTAAAAAAATAAAAAATAAAAAAAAAGAAATTATTTTTAGATGAATTGTTATGAAACCAACATGAGAATTTCTCAGATGGATCTCAATTTAAATAGTACTTAGGGGAGATATTGTATCGTTCATGCCTATATTAGAAAAGAAAAATCTTAAATGATTAACCTCAGTTTGTAGTTTAAGAAACTAGAAGAAAGGAAAATTAAACTTTAAGCTGACAAAAGAAAATGATAATGATTGAAACAAAAATCAGCAAAGTTGTAAGTAATAGAGAAAATAAATGAAACCATAAACTGGTTCTTTGAGAAGATCAATGAAATTAATAAACCTATACCAAGAACAAGCATGAAATAAAAAGATTTGAAAGACACAAACTACCAAAATTCACTTAAGCCTTAGGTAACTATAAAGTAAATTCAATTAATAGCTAAAAACCTCCTCACCAAGAATACGCCAGGTCTTCTTCACCGGTAAATTCTACCAAACACTTCAGGAAGAAATTATCTTAAGTAAACTCATCAAGAAAATTGAAGATAATAAAATATTTTCCAATTCATTCTATGAGGTTAGCGTTACCTTGACATCAAAACCAGACAAAGACACTCTTCAGAAAAATTACTAATCAATATACTTATGTACATATATGTAAGCATTCTGAATAAAATTTTAGCATATGAAATCCAACACTACATTAAAAAGTTAATTCATCATGAATAAGTTGAATTTACTCCAGGAATTTACTACTGTTTTAATATCCTAAAGTCAGTGTAACATATGTTAACAAACCAAAAAAGAAAAACCACATCATCTTGTCAGTAGATACAGAAAAAACCTTTGATAAAATCTTACATCTATTCCTCATAATTAAAAACACTTCTAAAGTAAATGAGTTAAAGTAGTAGAACACAAAATTGATATAAAATATAAATTGAAATTTTATATCCAATTAACACTCAGAAATTGAAATTTTTAAGAATTACAGCTTATATATAATAGCATAAAATATTAAATCCAACAAAACATGTAAAACTAAGTATTACTAAGAAGAATTAAAGAATGTGAAAATAAAAGGAAAGATGGCACATTGTATATCTTAAACACAATCCCAATAAAAATCTTATTTTTGTAGAAAGCAACAAACTGATTCTACAATTCATATGAAAGCAGAGGATTTAAAGTAGCCTAACCAGCTTTGAAAATGAACTGCAAAGTTAGAGAATTATACCTAATCTAAAAACTTTTTTATAAAACTACCATAAGTAAGACAATATCCTGGTGGTGTTACTTCTGTAATAAGTCACAGACATATCAATGAAACAGAGTAGAGTCAGAAATAGACTCACACAGATATGGTAGTAAGAGAAGTATAAGGTCATTCATTGGTGAAAGGTATCCTTTTAAAATAAAATTGGAATTGTTGGCTGTCAATATGCAAAGAACTACATGTAAACCTAAAATTTAAAACTTCTTGGAGAAAATTAGTATAAAACCTATATGATCTTAAGTTGAGCAAATGTAAAATCTACAAAATAAGAAATTAATCAGACTTAAATTAGACTTCATCAAAAATTGAGAAGTCTACTGGAAAGATACTTTTAATGAAATAAGACAGTTCACAGACTGGGAGAAAATATAAGCCAAGTATATATCTTATTAAATACTTGTACCTAGAACACATAAAGAACTCTCAAATTTTAACAACAAAAAACAATTTGAAAAATGTGAAAAATAATTGGATGCTTCATGAAAGATGTATGGGATGAATGAATGACAAATAAGCAAATGAAAATATTTTTGTTCAACACCCTTGTCAGTAGGAGATACTACTACACAGCCATTAAATGATGAAAATTTAAAATACTAAAGTGTTGACAATGATATGAAGGAGGAGCTAGATCTGTTGTACATTGCTGGTGGGAATGTAAGCTAGTACAGTCACTGTGGAAAATAGTTTGGTAATTTTTAACAAGTTAAACATACACCTACCACATTATATATCCATTCTACTCCAAATACTCTTAGGTATTTGCCTAAGAAAAATGAAAGTTTCCATACAAAGACTTGTACACAGATCATAGCAACATCATTTGTAATAGCCAAAGACTAAAAACAACTTAGATGTTCATCAACAGGTAAATAAATGGTGGTGTATCTATCCAATAACACTCTACTCAGCAATAAACAGGAATAAACTGTTCACATAATAACACTGATGAATATAAAAATAATGCTGCATGAAAGAAACCAGACAAGAAATATATACTGTGTAATTCCATTTATGGAAAATTCTAGACAATGTAAACTAATTTGTGGTGACAGAAAGCGGGTAACTGATTGCCTGGGGTGTGTCAGTGAGGCTAAAGAGGGAGAAACTATAATGAAACACAAGGAAGCTTAGGGAGTTGTGAATATATTCATTTTCTTGTGTGTGTTGGTCAAACATCAAACTGATCAAATTGTATGCTTTAAATTGTGTAGTTTCTTGTATATCAATTATACTTTAATAAGCCTATTAAAAATAAAAATCCTCAGTATGTGGTGAGTTTTGATAGAAATAAGATGAAAGGTGCAGATAGGTATGACACCAAGTTGTCTATTTTGGGTAATTGAACTGCAGTATGTGAAATATATAAGGAGCTGGCTCTGTGAGATAGGTAATGAAGTCAGTGATGGATAGGCTGGTTTAGCATGGCAGTAAAATAAGGATCTATGGGGTGGGGTCAGAGCTCAGTGATAGAAAGCTTATCTAGCATGTGTGAGGTGCTGGGTTCTATTCTCAGCACCACATACAAATAAAATAAAGGGTCTATCGACAACTAAAACAAATTTTAAAAAAAGATAAGTGTCTGTACAAATCTTTGTACACAAATCTCAATTTTTGTTTTATTTCTAAGAGCCAGGACTGAAAATTACTCCAGTGTCCCATCAATAATTGACTTTTATGAGGACATCTGGACTAGAGTTACAGATTTACAAAACTAGCAACTTATAAATGGTAATAAAACTGAACATGAGAAAAGATGAGATTAGTGAGAAATATGAATAGATTGAAGAAAATAAATGGGTTGAAAATGGAATCCTGGGGAATAACCTTAAGGGGTATATTGGGGAAGTGAGACCACGAAATAAATTAGTAACATATGGGTGGAGGGTGAAAGAGAACAGAAGGAACAATGTATCAAAAAACCTGTGTGGATGGAGAACATCAGGACTAGGAAAATAAGTTCTTAGTGATATATATGTGACATGGTATTTGTGAAGTTATATTAATTAAATGTACTTTGGCAAAGTATAGTGAAGTAGTGAGGAAAAATGCCAAATGTAGTCATTTGGGAAATGAATGAGAAGTGAAGAAATAGAAACAGGCAAGTTTGACTAGAAGAGAAGCAGAAAAATAAGATGGTGGTTAGTGGCCTGGAGAGAATAGTTTTAGGATTAGTAAATTAAAGAACATTTAAATGCATTTGAACTAATGTGTTATAATATCTTAACTCCTTTTGGAATGTGGAGTAAAGAAGTAATCAGACTGGGATAGGTTTATCTATTGAAGGCATTTTGAAATGAACGTATTTTTTTACTTGAGTTTTGAATGGTGTAATGATAATGAAAGATGCAGGGGAATGGAGTGAGCATCCCTGGCATAAGAAATAACTTAAAAATGAAGGCAGCATAGAAACAGGTATCACCAAGATTCCCATGTATTTTGATTGAATGACCTTTAAAGTCTTTCAACTCTGAGATTTTTAAATTTGGGATAGGCTATTGGAGTCTCTTAAAATCACTTTGATCACTGTTGAAGTATAATTTTCAAAAGACTAAAAACATGACATAAGCAAATATAAAATTTATGTGATCAGAAATTTTATTCAGCTCACTAATGAGTAAAATGTTTATAGAGGCTCAAAGGAGAAATGGAGGGAGATTTATAGAGTTAGTTTGTCAAAGGAATATAGAAATGAACTTGCAAATAAAAAAAAGGACCACTGTCTTATAAAGCAATATATAGTAGCTTTTAGAATTACTTTTTGTGCAGGACAGAAATCATTTTTGTTGCTGTTGTCTAAGAGTCTTATTTGCCTTGCTCTCAACTAAACATCATTAACAATATTCAATTTCTACCATCAAACTTAAAATACCTTAATAATAAGTGGTCAGACAAAGGTGTATGTCCCTACAAAATCACATGCTCCTTAAGGGACTTAGTGAAAGAACAATCAGTTACCCCTTTTGACTTTTTCTAAGTTGTAAATATTTTTCATGACATCTGTAATGCAAAATGAAGTTGTCAGTATGATGAAGGAAATATCTAGGAAAAATAAAATTCCTCCTAAATTAAATACATAATCTTTGTATTTTACTTAGCAGTTAACCTTGAACTGTCTTATGATTTTGCTCGTATTGTTCTCTTGAAACTTTTGAAATGTTTATTATTTAATATTTTGTGAATTTTTCTTCTCAATTTGATTGCAAGTTTCTCTGAGGAAAGGACTTTTGTGACTACTTTGTATTTTCTATTATATCTAGCATGGTACCTTGTACACAACAAAAATTTAATAAATATTAATGCACTTAATAAAATGTAGTCTTAGAGACAAATTATATATTTTAAACAAGTTACTGCATATTTTATTTTAAATTTATTGTTATAACTGTGCATCAATTAATAATAATGCTTTTAAATGTTTTTGTTCTATTAGTGGTGATTTACTCAGAATAGAAGGAAAAATCCTGCATTCTATTTTAGATGAAGTTATTTTCAAGATTTTATCAACTCCTAGTCCAGTCATAAGAAGTACTTCTACAAAGCTCCTACTGTTGATGGCTGAATCCCATCAGGAAATTTTGATTTTACTGAGACTAAGTTCCTGCTACAAAGGTAGTACAAACATACTTTCTTTTCTTGGGATTCTCAAAAAGAATGTTTATTGATGGTTTATGAAAGACAAAATTCTTATCTATTGAGTTATGCATATAAAACCTTATCATAGGGCTGAGAGTATGGCTCAGTGGTGAACTGCTTCCCTACTATGCATGAGGCACTAGGTTCCATCCTCAGCACCACATACAAAACTAAGTAAAATAAAAAGTCATTTAAAAATTTATTAAATACAGAAAAGAATCTTTATATAATTGAGCTATCTTTTAATGTCTCAACAGTGGCCTGTGATAGTTCATAGATGAGGTTACAAACACTATTTACTCCCTCTCTGACCAAAAGGTTCTATGTTGAATATACTATGTAGTATAATAAAATAATGACCAAAGAAATCAGCAGCTAGCTTTATTGGAAAAAATAGAACTGTGCTGGAGAGGTTGATAACCCTTTTGGCATTTATATCAGTTAATTAATTATTCCTTAACTACTTCACTGACTTTCTTCAGAAACAATAAAATCTGCCTTGCCTCAAAAATCAAACACATATGCCTAAAAAGACCCCTTTTGGGCTGGGGTATAGCTCAGTTGGTAGAATGCTTGCCGCACATGCGTAAGGTCCTGGGTTCAATCCTCAACAACAAAAAGACACACCTCCCCTTTGAGGGGTCAAGGAACTCAGTGTATACCAGTCTCACATAATAGCTTTTGTTTAATTGAGCATTTACTATGTATAAGACACTGTTCTACATGCTTTACATGCATTAAGATTTTTAATCTTTATATTGACCCTTTGGAATTCTTTTATCCTCATTTTATAGATATGGAATAAGAAGAATGGGAAAAGTAGTTAATTTATCCAAGTTCACACAGATCATGTACTTTTTCCAGTTACCAAGCAAAGTTATATGTTAGTTTATTTTATTTCTTTACTGACCAGAGCCATGAATTATGATATATATTTTTTATTCAACATAATTAGGAAATGGATTTCTGTTTCTTTAAATATACTTAATATAGGATTATCCTATATGACTTTTTATGGACTATATGATGCATTTAATACCTAAACAACTAGAATGGGCTTTTAATCATTCTTGATGATTTAGAAGACACTTTAGCCATATATCATGGATTAGTCACTGCTGTGGACATTTTAATTATTTTATGAATTGTAGGAAAAAGTAGGGAGAGAAAGTACCTGTAGTTCAACTCTAGTTGAATTGTGCCAGATGTATCTTTCTCAGTTTTGCAATTATAAATGTGAATGTCCAGCAGAATTCATTACAAAGGATTTACTTTTGACTGATATCTCAACAGCACAATTTATTCCTTTTTTTCATGATATTTTATAATTATCAGTACTGCTGAGAAGTTGGATCTTAAAGATACTCTGAGGCATAGGAATATCCATACCATGGCTTCTGCAATTGTGCACTACAAGGCCATTTTATTTACTTTATTTATATTGAATACATACATTATAATACATCATTCCAACATACTCTGAAATCAGTACCTACTTTTTACCTTTTACTACTACTCTATTATTTGAGGATGAAATGCAGTAGCCTAATGTTATAGCACTTCCATGTTTGTTCAGGAATTTGTTAACTTGTCCAGTGTTAGATGTTAGGGGTTTTTTTTAATTTATTTAATAATAACTTCCCTTAATTAGTAATGACTCATAGTAATCTACTTAAGTGTTTCTACAGGTAGGCATATTCTGAGTATTAAGAATAATCTTTAAAAACGTTTTGATAGGTGTCTATTTTCAAACAAGAAAAAATATTCTCTCTACTCTTTGAGTTCACTGATTCTATTGCTTTTTATTAAAGAGATTGTCTAAAGACCTTTTTTTTTTTTTTAATATTGAACCCAAGGACATTTTACCATTGAACTACTTCCCCAACCTATGGTCTTTTAATTTTGAAAGAGGGTCTTCCTGAATTGTTGAGGTTGGCCTTGAACTTGTGATTTTCCTGCCACGGCCTCCCAAGTCACTGGGATTATAAGCATATACTATCTTGCCTGGCTATCTAGACATATTCTTGTATCATATCTCACAAGTGAGCAGCAAGAATTCTCAGTACAGAGGATTATCCTAAAGACCTTAACCTAGAAGTCTCTGAGGAAAGGAAAAAGAAAAAATATGTGATTAACCTTATTATATTCACTTATTTCTAAACCAGACTTTTTAACTTTAAATTAATAGCCAGGTGTGGTAGTGCCTGTAATTCCAACAACGCAGAGGCTGAGACAAGAAGATTCCAAGTTCTAGGCCAGCCTCAGGAATAGTGAGACCTTTATCAAAATTTAAAAAGAGGGGGTAGTAAGCAAGTATGTAGCGCAGAGGAAAAGTGCCCCACCAGTACTACAAAAAATAAATAATAGATGTTGGCATGAATGTGGGGAAAAAGACACACTTTTACATTGCTGGTGGAGTTGCAAATTGGTGCAGCCACTCTGGAAAGCAGTGTAGAGAATCCTCAGAAAATTTGGAATGGACCCAAATTTAGAATGGACCCACCTTTTGACCCAGTTATCCCACTCCAAAGGACTTAAAATCATCAAAATATAGTTAACACAGCCACATCAATGTTTATAGCAGCTCAGTTCACAATAGCTAGATTGTGGAACCAACCTAGATGACCTTCAACAAATGAATGGATAAAGAAACTCTGGTATATATACATAATGGAATATTATTTAGCCATAAAGAAGAATAATATTATGGCATTTGCAAATAAATGGATGAAATTGAAGAATATCATGCTAAGTGAAATAAGCCAATCCCCAAAAACCAAAGGCCTAATGTTTTCCCTGATAAGTGGAGAATGATATATAATGAAACTATGCATGTGCTAGATAGATACAAAACAGCATGGGGAGTAAGAGAAGAATGGGGGAACTTTAGATTATGTAGAAGGAAATGAGAGGGAGGGGCTATGAAAAATGGTGGAATGAGACAGACATCATTACCCTATATACATTTATGATTACATGAATAGTATGAATCTACATTGTGTACAACCATAGAAGCAAAATGATGTACCCCATTTGTGTACAACGAATCAAAATGCAGTCTGTAAAAAATTAAAAGATAAATAAAAAATAAATAAATAATACTGATTATATAATAAAATCATATTTTATTGTTAATAATTATATCTTTTGTTTTTCCATTTCAGGACTCAGAAGTCTACTAAATAAACAGGAAACTGGAACAGAATTTAGTCAAGAACTTACACAACTTGTTGGTCTTTTAAGCCCTCAGATATATCAAGAAGAAGACCAGGTATTAAATTATAAGAATATTTGGGATATTTGTTAACTGACTCTATTGAATTGCAGTTTTCCTTAAATGTGTCTCACTTTTTTTCTCTTAACATTTTAAGCAAAATGCTTCCCTGGAAATAGAAATATCTTTAAGAGTATCTTTTTCATGCAGCCTACCCATAAATATTATCTCAATCTTGCTTTTACACTTGTGCCACACGTGTTTATAGATGCTGCCACATCAGATTTTTTGTTTTTTCAGGAATTCTTATGAAATTCTTTTCTCTGATATTTATCATCTTTTATATGTAAGCTATTTAAACTTTTTTCTTTTTTCTTTAAAAGAATCTAATTATAGCAAACTGTTTACAGTTACCTAAAACTGACTTTCTTTTTTTTTTTTTTTTTTTTTTTTTTTGGGTGCTGGGGATCGAACCCAGGCCCTTGTGCTTGCATGGCAAGCACTCTACCGACTGAGCTATCTCCCCAGCCCCTAAAACTGACTTTCTTAGTCTTTGAGATATAACAATTTTTTTTGCCTCTACATGAAAAAATTGTATTAATAAAAATTAGAAGTTTGAGGCAACAAATCATTGATTATTTATCATATATTACTTTATCATACTGCCTCTAGTATATTTGAAATGATGCCTCCAAATATCTCATTCCAATAGGAAAAAATATTTCTAGGTGAAGATTTAAAATAAATATGGAAAATAGACTTAAATATAAAATAATAAATTATTTTTTAATTTAAAAGTCAATAAGTATACTATAGATCTAAAATTCTGAGCCAAAAAGGTAATACATTTAAAATTATAAGCAGGACCCATGAAGAGTCCAGTTAGGCAGGAGGATGAAGGGGAGAATCTGAAAGGAAGAGAGCAAAGGAGAATTTCTTGCTGCTTTGTGTGAACCTTCACATGTCTTAAACTAATCATGAGACTATGCATGTGCTAGACAGATATAAAACAGCATAAGCATACCAAAAACTTCCAGAACTATGCAGTTTTGAACGACCACCCACAAAAGGTCAACAGAGCTTACAGTCAGAACCTAACCAGGTTGATTGTCTATTAAATAAAAATAATGACAAGGTAGCTCAAAAAAGATTATGAAAGACTAGGCATTACTGTGAGGTCTTTAAAAAAGAGAAGTTAGAGAGAATTTGGAGCTAACTAGATTATATTTTGAATATGTTCTAGATAATGCCTGACTGAGCTTAAAAAACTTCCTTTTGGAGTTAAGGTATAGTGTTATTCTTAGGCCTTCCCTCTTCTGGGCCTGTGGATTTAGTGTTGCTTCTTACCCACCTTGTTAGAGAAGGGAATTAATTCTTGCCCTGGCTTGATATTTTAAGAAATATGCTTTTTAAAAAACTTTTCTAGAGATGTCTTTTAAATTATTTCTGGCATATAATTTCAGAAACTACATCAAGCTGCTTGCTTGATTCAAGCTTATTGGAAGGGTTTCCAGACTAGAAAAAGAATAAAGAAACTTCCATCTGCTGTGATTACTTTGCAAAGGAGTTTCAGGTAAAAACACTCAGTGATAGGAGTGATGATCTCACAGTCTTATTAAGAGTACATGTGAATGAAAACGTAAGGAGGTTTTGTTGTTGTTGTTGTTTTGTTTATTTTTTCAATTTCTTAATATGTTTCCTTTCTTTCTTGCTTTCATTCTGTTCCATATGATACTGAGTTTCAACACTCCAGTAACTAGGTGCAATTTCAAAGCAAAGGGCATAACATAAGAGGATTCTGGTGTGTCAAATATATAGTCCTATCTACTTAGTAAGATTTGTTTATGGGCCAAGCCTACAGAGGGAGCCAATGATATTTATATTAAACCCTCAAAATCAACAGTTCGTATAAGTATTCATATCTAATTGTGATTAAACAGGTATGAATATATAAAAATTAAATGTGTTAACCCAGTTTTTCTGATTAAATGGCATGAATGAATATGATCCTTAAGATCTGACAGTTTGTCATTTATCTCTGTTTCAAGTGGACTGAAATACTGAAATGAAATACTGAAAATATGGCCCACTTGTGTTATGACTAACCCATCTAGATTCTTGGAGGTTACAAAAACAGCAAAAAGGATTTAACTTTTAGGTCATTTATGTTAAAGGAAAGCCATCTCAGAAATGCTTTTCCATGCAGCCTAACTTAAAGACAGGTTTTAGCTCACTAAAATGAAACTAGCATATTACAAACGTAAACTGTTTTAAGAAAACTGAAACTCTTCTCTCAATAAGTGCACCTGCATTTCTCAGTTATAAAAGAAAATTTAAAAATAGCCATGGGGTTCAAAGTGCTTTATTTCCACAAAATTAAGGACATTAAAGTTATTCTGTTTCTCTTAATGGATGTCCTATTCTCTTATGGTAGTTGTCTTCAGGAAAAATTTAAAGATAAGCATGAATATTGTTGGTAGCAAAGAAAGCATTAATTTTTAAAGCATGAATTAAGTGCCTATATGCTAGAAGATGGATTGATGGAGACATATATCTGTATTTATCTAGAGAGATAGAGAATATAGTAGACTTGAGTTTTTATCCTACTTTAGCCACTTAATTGGCTGAGTGATCTTACATACATTGCCTCACCTCTCTCAACCTCAAATTTCCAATCTGTTCAATGGGAGTAATCTATTCCCTCATGCATTAGTCAACTTTCTTTCACTGTGACAAAATACCTGAGATAAATTAACTTAAAAGGAGAAAAGGTTTATTTTCACACGATCCAGTCACCTTCCTAAGACCCTCATCTGAACACTGCTACCTTGGCAACCAAACCTTCAACATATGAGTCTTCAACATAACAACTCACAAGACTGAGATATAAAGTCTTTTATCATACTACCTGGCACATACTTCTGCCCTTGAAGATTTACAAATCTAGACAGACACATCAAATAGTCTCATGAGAAACAGGTATTATCCATCCAGTATTTCTTCTGATGTATTGCCTATCGTACAGGCTATCTCTTTTCTTAAAAAATGGGAAAAGAAATAACATTTTTGTGGTCAAATAAGTTTGAGCAAAACAATACTTTTGAGATGCTGTTATTATTTTCTTCTGTGGTGAAGTCAGATTGGTTACTACTTATGAATTCTTCCTGTGATCATCCTTAGCTGTCTGTCCTCTTTTATAACATTCAAAAGTATCCCAGGTGGCTGGGGTGTAGCCCAGTGATAGAATGCGTATTTAGCATCTATCAGGTTCTTCATTTAGTCACCAGCACCAAAAATAGTATCACAGGATTACAAATTTTGTCCAATTAAAAGTATATTTGTGGAATCTAGTTTAACATTCCACTATTTAAAATAGAAATTCCATTACTTTATGTAACAAAACCAGACCAGTATGATTCTTTAAAAAGATAAACTGTAAGCCATGATGATTTATTTCATATTATGTGTTTATTTCCTTTTCAGTATTTTGAGTTTGAGGTTCTGGATTATACAGAAGTTCAGTTTTAGCTCTTAGGCTTTATTTACGTTTTGGTTTTTTTGTTTTTCATGTTTGGATAGCTGCCTTCAATCTTCTTAGGCAAACTCCTGGGAGTAAAATGGATAGTTTAGATGGTAGGTCAAATTTTTATTTTTTTTATTTTTTTATTTTACAGACTGCATTTTGATTCATTGTACACAATTGGGGTAAAACTTTTGTTTCTGTGGTTGTGCAAGATGTAGATTCATACCATTTATGTAATCATACATGTATATAGGGTAATGATGTCTGTCTCAGTCCACCATTGTTCATATCCATGCCTCCTCTTCCCTCTCATTTCCCTCTATGTAATGTAAAGTTCCTCTATTCTTCTCTCACCCCCTACCCCATTGTATATCATCTTCTACTTATCAGGGAAAACATTTGGCTTTCAGTTTTTTGGAATTGGCCTATTTTTTATTTACATTTTTACTTTCAAGTGTACTCCACACTTTAGCACCTTTCCTCTTCTATTAATTTTTACAGTTTATGCAAATATATCTCATTTCCCTTGTAGCTATTGTAGCTGGGTTTCTGCCTCATGGTATTTAGGTCATCGGTGCCATAGTTTTCCCGCCTCCCCATGTTTTTTTCTGGGAGAGAAACTATTATTTGTAGTTTGGGTCCAAATTCATCTGGGTTCTTTAGATTCAGCAAGAGATACTCCTTTATAGTCACATCCTTGCTAAAGCACTTTCATAGGAAGTTCTTTTTTATTTCATTGTTTTTCATGGCCAAAAACTTTATTTTCTATTAAGCATCCTTTTTCTCAGCAAGGTTTTGTGAAACAGCTAACAGCTGCTCCATTATCTTAAGAAAACCTCATAACTTATCTACCTTTATCTACGATTAGGTATTTTAGTTATATTTATTTGATTTCCCTTTGAATAGTGCCATTTCTCCGTTTACCTGAGGCACAGTACTGAACAGGCAGCAACTACTTGGATGAGTGTTTACTGCATTAATATCTATCTCATCAGTCACTTCCCTTTCAAAAGTGCAATACACATGCCCTGTGGTCAGATTCTTACTCGATCTTGCAAAAATGTCAGTTGGACGAATAATCTTTTTAAATTTTTGAGAGATTATAGACACTCATAGCAAAATAACTACAGTGTAACTAAATGGGGGAAGGAACATTCAAAATCACATCAGTCCCTGATAAATGTTTTCAAACATGAAATTAAAACTCATAAATCCAAGAAGCACATATATTTACAATTTATGGTTGGCATTTCAATCACTGCATCCCTCTTTTCTGCTCTCTTCCTGGTTTGTATTTTACTTCATTTTCATGTTCCATGATCTTTTCATTTTTACCTTATTTCATAACCTGCCTGCCTGAACTATTTTCCAAACCTGGTTTTCTGACAAATTAAATGTGTTAGCAATGTAGTTTTAATGATTACCATGTGTCTTACATTATTGGTATGTTTTAAATATTGATAATGCCATATTAAACATCACTATCTATAACCAATTAGAAGTTAGAAAGAGGTAGATATTTTTTAAAATTAATTTGAAAGGACACTAATTAAGGCCTGCTCTCTTTCATCCTCCATGAGGAAAAGACAAAATGTCAAAATCTACGTGCTGTATCACTCAGAAATTTTGGGGTAGGGTGCGGGGAAAATTCTTCTGGAGAGGTTCCTATCAATTGCTCTTTGGGAAGGGAGAGGCCCTCATTCTACCTACTTGATTTCCAATTTACAGGTAAAAGGAGACACTTCACATCTATTCAACTAGCCCTACATTGTCTCTAGAACTCCTCCTGCTTTTGTCACACACACACACAGAATTAGGTCTTTTTACCTTCAATAATAGAATAAGAAAAAAGTTTTGAAACAAACTCTCAACTCTGACCGAAATAGAAGGCCAGAGAAAACTTAAGTTATTATTGATGGAAGTTTAAAATTGTGAAAAACAACCACATAAGAAAATGTTTCTAAAACAATTACGTGAGTTTTCCTTCTTTACCTAAAAAGGTTTCTTTAAAAATTAAAATTGTTACTAAAATGTTAACAATTAATTGTTTTTCTTTTTCAAAAGAAAACCTTTAACTACACCATTTTGAATTCTAGCTTAATACTGCAAACCTGAAGCCAAGGTACCAGAGTTGTTAGCAGTTTAATTTTAGGAAAAGAATCTAAGGAAAAACATGCTCTTGAAGGAGACATGTAAATTAATTCTATAGAAGTAAAATAAGTAGTGTATTCTGTTTACCTTTCCTCTGTATCCTCCTGGCTTTCTTTTTCTATGGGCATCTGAAAGCATTTTAAGTGTATTTACTATAAACTAATATTCATGGTCTTCTTACATAGTGATGAAGGTAAGAAGCGATAAAAACTGGGTTGGAATGGCTAAGAAGAAAGTTGATAAATAAAATCAGATAAAAAATAAATGATAAAATTGCTTCTAATACATGAAAAAATTTATAACCAGTTATAAAATAATGTTTTGTAGTCAATTAATTGAGAATAGGTAAACCTAAGGGGAAAAATCGGCCATAATCATAGCATGTAGTAAAAATTACTCCTGAAATTTTAATGGTTTTTATCATTTAGTTTTCTATATAACTATATATAAATTTTAGCCCAATCTGGATCACATTCTTATATATCTGATTTAATTTTTACCTGATACTGCATTACATGTATTCTTTGAAATATTCTTTCAAATATTCTTTGAAAATTATATTTTTTCATAGTTCATAGAATCCCATCTCAAATGAATGAACCAGTATTTCTTTATCCAGTCTCTATTGTGGTATATATCATTTGTTTTCATCTTGTTACTGTTGTAATATTATGTTAAGCACATCTTTGAACATATTTATATATTTGATTATTTCCTTAAGAAAATTATTAGAAATGGAATTTTTTAGTCAACATTTTTAATACTTTTGATATGTATTTCAAATATTTCTTCATACTTTTGATAAGTGTATCCAAATATTTCTCCAGAAAAGTACAGCAGAAGCACATGACAGTATAATCATCATACCCTAACAACACTAAGGATTTTCCTTAAGAAACTTTATCTGCATTTATTTGATTACTTAGGACTTGAAGCATTTCATACCTTTCTTGAATAGACATATGATTTATAAATTGCATGTAAGGCACTTACTTTTTCTATCACAGATCTAAACGAACAAAGACACTGTTGAAACTAAATAGGCAGAAGGAGGAAGATGATCTCAGATTACAATTGCAGCTTCAAAGACATAGAGCCATGAGACTTTCTCGAGAATTACAACTGAGTATGCTTGAAATAGTTCATCCAGGTGAGTGACATTATCAACTTCATAAATCTAAGAATGTTTAGAGTATCTTTTAATTAGCTAACCTGATTTCTTTTTTATATCTATCTTTGCTGTTTTTTTCACATTTACCTTACTAAATCTCTTGAGTCAAAAAAAGTTGAATTTTTTCTGATTGATGATGAGCTATGCCCCCCCAGTTTTGTTTTTTTTTATCTTTCAGATAAATTAGTGAAATATAAAAATTTGTATTTAAAGATAGCTGTCAAAAACATAAACTTGTTGAACTTAAGTAAGGAGTTAGAATATTGCTACCTTGTGCCATTAGAACTTTACTCATTCCCTAGTACACACCTTGTGTTATTTTCTTGCCACCTGTGAGAAATTAAGCTGAAATTAGTGTAAGTGTGATCTGGGAGGCTGTTGGGTACAAGATTTTTTTTCTCATTTTTCCTTTTTTTTATTACTCATTCATTCCCAGGATTCTTCACTAGCACCTTATTTCTCTTCTTTTCCCTTAAATGTAGATAGTGTCCAGAGTTCCAGCCTTACCCACTTACTCTCGTGTTGCTCTGCCTAGTGTGTCCCATCCATAACCTTAGCTTCAACTCTCAGTTGAATGTTTGGCACTCATATTAGGGCTCACCCTCTGTCCTAAGTTCTAAAGCAGTACTGTCCAGTAGAATGTGTTAAATAAATAAATGGTTATATGTCTGCACCATCTAAAACAGTAGCTAATGACCAGAGGAGATGTTGAGTATTTGAAATGTATCTAATGCTTTCAAGGACCTAATTTTTAATTTTTATTTTATTGTAACCTAAGTAAATACTTATGTCTAATATCTACTATTTGAGACAACACAGCTCTGTAGCAAGCTACCTATTGGATAGCTTTTCTTATTTATCCATAGGCATCCCCAAAACAGATGCCATTTATATTGTCTCCCCGATTTCCTTTTCCTTGATTCTCCATTTCAGTGATGGTGCCAACAATCTACTTCATTTCCTATCTGATACATCCTAGAGTTCCATCCCTTTCTCACCTCCATATTTTATGAGTCATTAAATCCTATCAGTTTTTTATACAGTCTCTCAAATATACTCCCTTTTTTTTTGGTACCAGGAATTGAAGTTGGGGGCACTCAACCACTGAACCACACCCTCCAGCCCTATTTTGTATTTTATTTAGAGACAGGATCTTACCTAGTTGCTTAGCGCCTTGCTATTGCTGAGTCTGGCTTCGAACTTACCATCCTCCTGCCTTAGGCTCCCAAACCACCAGGATTACAGGTGTGCACCACCACACCTGGCCAAATATACTCACCGACACTACCTTCTATTGCTTTTTTCTGTCACTTTGCTACTATGAACCCTTGGCTGTATGCTTACCAACTCCCAGAAAGTTAAAAAAAAAAAAAGTAATCTGTGTAAACCAATTGGAAATTTAGAATCACAAAGTAAAGCAGATAACCAACCATAGACATATTTTGCCTTTTCCATCTGATAGTACCAAGTGATTTCCTAACCATGTACTCATGATTATTTTTTTAATGTTCTTACCATTAAATTTTCAACCCTTTTGTTATTACCCTGCCACAAAACATATTGTGTCCTTTCTCTAAAGAAGCTGTATAAACTGAGAAAGTTTTTATTTCTATATTCTGAAAACTATGTAAAATAATAGAATTGGGAAAATTGGTGAATAATATTCTTAAAAGAGGACTGTAAAAGTGTTATTATTACCACTGTCCTCATTCCAAAACTTAAAAAAAAATAGCAGTAAGTATGTTGTAATAGCATCTGTCATCTTTTTAGGTCAGTTGGAGAAATACAATCGGGAAATGGAAGAGAAATCAGCACTAATTATCCAGAAACACTGGAGAGGGTACAGAGAAAGGAAAAAATTTTACCAACAGAGGCCATCTCTTACAGAGTATAAAGCAGCTGTCACACTTCAAAGAGCAGTGAGTCTGATGTAGTAAAAGCAGCTCTGAATAAGAAGGCAAAAATGTGTTCACACCTGACTCTTCTATTTACCTGCTTGAAAACGTTCATCAGGTTACTCAGCTTTCCTGAGCCTGTTTCTGCCTTTATAAAATAAGAACCTCTTTGCCTCTGGACAAACTCATTTAGACATTCAGTCCTTAATACTGCCTTAGAACCATTGGAACCATACCATACTGCAGTGATACTCTTGTTAATGTATTTTCTTTCTTCCTTGGACTGCAAGTTCCTTGAGGATAAGGAACTCTTCTTTATTCTTGTCAACTCTCAGCATGTGCATGTTGCATGAACCCATATTTTTATCTTACCTTTTCCACTTGGTTGTTATATAGGTCAGATGTATTCTCTAAGTTGAAAAGTTCTGTGCAAGTACATCATTATCAGATGTGACTCATTTAAATGTACAGATGATGTATTAGGTATAACTATGTCACTAGAACCCTTGAATCGTAGAATGGTGTTCTTAAATGATATTTTTACTGAAAATTTTCTAGAACAGAATGTTTTATTTCCTTGGAAAAGCATAACATAAGGCTGTGTTTTTTTTCTTTTTTTCATTTAATAATCTGTTTACCTAATAGCCATGTGTTCTCTTATACAGAGTTGAACTTCACATTAGGATTTCAGGTCTTAATACATTTAATTTAACAATCCTTTATTGTTGAATTTTAAAATCAATTTTCAGTTTTTTACCATGATAGATATTGAACATTTTTGTGTATTAACATTTTATGAAGATATTTTTAAACTATCCAGAAGCACAGTAGAGTAAGTAGTACTAGAGAAGTAGGAAGAAATACTTTTCTCCTCCTCCTCCTACAGGCTCTTTTGGGGATCTCAGGTTATAAACATAACATATACTCCTACACTATCACTAAATCACACACACTCCTGATATTTACTCCCTGCTAAACAAGAATGTCTCAGGATTAACCCATTGATAGCCAAGGTTGGAGACGTTTGGAAGAACCTTTTGCTTCTTTATAATACTTTTACCTAAGGGCTATCTCCTTTTTAAAGTCTTCCCTGCCAAAGAATTAACTGGGCCCTTATGAGGTTGACTTACTACCTTACCTGATTTAAGTGAACCCAGTACTTTGTTTTTTGTTTTGTTTTGTTTTTAAGAGACACTGACAGATTTGTTTAGGAAAACAGATACACATTTAAGGGAATGTGGAGCCCAGAACTTCATAAAGAGGCCCTCTGAGATAACACCAGTTTGTTAATCATTCCCTAGAGAGCAGTGGTCATCATGGGAGTGTATCTGAAATCTGTGAAGGTCAACTTGTTTTGGTTTTCATACTTTCCATAGCATCTGAGGGAAAAGATTAGTCACATTTGCCTCATGTCTGCCCAACAGAATAAAGGAATATGAGTCTCTGCTGAATAAGAACATAAAGGGATGCGTCAAAATCATGTCTATAGTCTTTGCATCTCACTACCAAAATAACAGTGAAGTCAAAGCAAAGCTAGCAAACTGAAAAAGGAAATAAGAAGATTGAGTTTTTCGTTTTGTATTTGTTTTTGGTTTTGTTTGCATGTGGGGGTGGGAGGTGCTGGGAATTGAACCTTTGCTAGGTAAACGCTCTTATTACTGAGCCACATCCCCAATGCTAAGATTAGTTTCAAAGCAAGAAAAGAGGAAAAAAATGGCAAAGTACAGAGAGAAGAAAGGGTAGTAGAGAATATTAGGACAGTGGTCAGTAAAGGATACATTTTGCTGTAGTTTTAAAGTCTCATTTCCTAAGACCTGTATTATCCACTACAATAGCTATTGAGCACACGTGGCTGTGGAGCACTTATTGTATAACTAGACCAAATTAAAATGTGCTCTAAGTGTAAAATACATACCAGATATTTTGAAAACTTGGTATGAAGAGTGTAAAGTATTTCATTAATCCTTTTTTATGTTGATTACATGTTGAAATGCTAATATTTTGTGTATATTCTTATAATTTTTTTAAGATTTACTATACATAAAGTATTATCTCACCTGTTTGTACTAGATTACTACTAGGAAATTTAAAATTACATGTGTACTTGCATTATATTTCTTTTGCACCACTATTGACCTTGGAAAGTAAGAAAGGGAGACAATTCATCAGTTTCCTTGAAAGTAATAGAAGGGAATAAGTTTATCCTTTCAATCAACTTGTCCTTCAGGAGGAGACTGGTTTATTAGCGTCTTGGGCAGGAAAAGAAAGGCCAGAACAGTTATCCCCCTTCTCTTCTTTGCTTACATTATACAAAAAAAGACATTGCTTATCCAGTATTAAAAATTGATGGAACACTATGAAAACTGGCCAGTTTCAAATTCCACAGCCTTACTCACATAGACAAGTTTCAGTAGGATTACAGTGCTGGAATTAAATTTGAAGAGTTAGCTGCCTTTTCCTTTTGAATACTCTAGGATGCTTTTCTCTTGCTTTCATCTCTTGAAATTAAAAAGCTGAGAAAGGTGATGTATCCTGATCCCTAGAGCCAGGATAATGGCCTATCAATTGCTATATGCTTGTAGCAGAAAAATACTATAACATTATCATACATGTGCATCACTGATAAAGCATAAAAGGATTTAGTGAAACAAACCAATGGCAATTAAGCAAATAAACTCTGGGAGATAAATAAAATATCAAAGAGTATTGAAATGACAAAGATTAAAGAAAAGAGATGAGAGAGAGAAAAGGAAGCTTTTCTGATCTAGAAGTAGAGAGAAGTTCCCACGATTACATCATAGGCCCAGGGTGGTACCAGAAGCATGGGGTAGAAAACAGATAGAAAGAGGCAAAAATGAAAAGGAAAGGGAAGAATAGAAGGAAAGGAAAGGGTGGCAGGGTGCACAAGAACAGTAAAGGCTCTAGTACCATACTAAAAACAGGGGTACAAAGACATTTTATATACTTATATCAAGACCTCCATTGTTTTTTTCTTCTCAGTTCTCAGAGTACTGTCAGCCAGGCTTATATCCTATAGACTGTAGATTAGAAGCATTTTCTCTGGAAAATCTGAACAGCCCAAGGGAAAAGTCATAAGTGTGTTCACATTGAAGTACCCCCAGTGAAACAATATGGTTCATTAACCCTATATTGAAGTATATAGCAGATAATCCCTACCCAGCTGCTCAGAATTTCAAAATAGCTCTTTGGTGCCCACCCTTAAATATCAGCTGAAAAGGTAAGTGTTGCTGAATATCTGAGGAAAAGCCATGGCCAAAACAAATTGAGTAATGCTATTTGGTAGAAAGAGACATTGCAGGAATTCTAAAATAAAATTTATCTTCACATATTATTTTTTCAGATAAAAGAAGATAATTAGGGGCTGGGTTTGTAGCTCAGTGTTAGAGTGCTTGCCTGGCAGGTGTGAGGCACTGGGTTTGATCCTCAGCACCACATAAAAATAAATAAACAAATAAAATAAAGGTACTGTGCCCATCTACAGCCAAAAATATTTTTTTAAAAAGAAGATAATTCTTGACAGAAATGTTGAAAGCCATAAAGACCCAACGGGAAAGTTAATGAAACTTCTTAGCAAGGCGGGACAAAAAAGATTATCAATCCAGGATGTATAATGCCGAGAAAAACAGGAGAGGAAACCAAATCACTTAAGATTTCACAAACTGAATTTTATGACCTTTAAACTAAAAGGACCAACTAAATATCTAAGACAATGACAGAAACACACATTTGTTTCACATTACCCAGAAATATACTAGGATCAAATGGAATTCTCAATAGCACATACTTAACCAAATATCAATTAAGGGTAGGACAAAGACATTTTAATTTAGTTTTATTTTATTTTTTGAGATGGGGTCTTGCTAAGTTACCTAGACTGGCCCCAAACTCGTGATCCTCCCACATCAGCCTCCTGAATATTTATAATTACAGGCACATAGTACTGCCCCTGCCTTCCCAAAGGCATTTATAAGCATCATAAAATCTCTGGAACAAAGGAGTAATCCATGAAAGAAGACAATGTGGAATCTGAGAAATGCAAGGGAATGATGAAAGGGAGTAACCCAGGGTGAATGGGGACCACAGGATAATAGCTATGCCTTAGGCATAGATAGTCAAGTAAGAAAACTCCAGAAAGTATGTGTCCAAGAAAATGAATTTGGGGGACTGGGGTTGTGACTCAGTGGTAGAGTACTCACCTAACATGTGAGGCACTGGGTTTGATTCTCAGCACTGAATATAAATAAATAAAAATAAAGGTCCATCAACAACTGAAAAAATATACATATATTAAAAAAAGAAAAAATTAATTTGAATATGGCAGATTGTCTAATGTGTTGTAATGTCTGGACAATTAGAGCAAGAGTTTATATAATTGGTAATAACTATATAGAAAATGAAGCACAAAAACAAAAAAAGTTTTAGTCCCAGAGAAAATTAATGTGTTAAGAAAGGAAAAATAATCATAATGTATGCTTCAAAAGTGAATAGTTTTGGAGACTGGGGGGTCTTCAGCACTACATAAAAATAAATTAATAAATAAATATGTAAATACAGTAACATTTTAAAAGGTAAATAGCTTTTATGTAGTAGTAATATATAAATACTGAACACTGATTTAACTAAAATTTTGACAATAATATTGGATGGATGGTATATGTAAAGTATGTGAGAGTATAAACAGTGAAAGAAATTTTAATCTATTTTACATTCAAGAATCTCAGTAGATGATACAGATATTCGAAAAAATAAAACAGAAAAGTAGATGGAGCTCACTATCAAAATAAAAACCTGATAAAGTTGTTGCCTTTGGGATTGAGAACAGAGTAGGGCAGAGAACTGTAGTTGTTTGGATAATAATTAGCGTAACACTGACACTTTAAACAAGAATTATACCATCAAACTTTCTCTGGAAAGAGCCAGATAGGAAAACATTTTAGGCTTTGCTGGACATGCAGTCTGTTGTAGCTCCTAAACTCAACAGTTGTAGTACAAAGGCAGCCATAGACAATAGTAAACAAATGAGCATAACTGTGTTCCAAGAAAACTATTTGCAGACACTGATTTTTGAATTTCACCTAGTTTTACATGTCACAAAATATTTTCTTTTTGAGTTTTTTAACCATAAAATGTACAAAAACATTTTTAGCTCTCAGGCCATATCAAACCGACAGCAGCAGGACATGGTGGTGCATACCTACATTCCCAATGACTCAGAAGGCTGAGACAGGAAAATCCCAAGTTTAAGGTCAGCCTGGGCAGCTTAGTGAGATCCTGTCTTGAAATAAGACTAAATAAATAAGAAAGGATGAAGGTGTAGCTCAGTGTAAAGTACCCCTAGGTTCAATCCCAAGTCCAAAAAAAAAAACTGGAAATAGACTGGATAACTACTTTTTAAAACAGTATGAACTTGTAACCTTGATGAAAATAAGAACTACAAAGAACAGAAAAGAATAAAAAAAAAAAAAAGGTGGGAAGAATAATTTCAAATTTGTCTCAATTCATGCCTGTTACAAGATTTGTTATCCTTTGTTTTGTGGTGCTGGGGATTGAACCCAGGACCTCATGCTTGTTAGGCAACTGCTGTACTACTAAGCTACATTTCCAGCCCTATTACAAATTACTTATTTTACCAGAAGGCCATTCTCAAGAACATGACAAAAGACATTCAGAAAATGCTTTTGTCAGCAACTTCATACCTTAGAATTTTATAATATTTTCTCATTTACCAAATGTTTTCTTTTGTATTATCTCTTTGGTGTTTACAATCCTATAGGACATGTAGAATCAGGGTTCCTGTTTTCTGTAGACATAGAACCTGTCCTATAAAGATCAGATCACTTGCTCAGAATCATGTAGCTTATAAGGAATTAGAATTAAGACTAGAAATCAATATTTATTTCCTTTTTTATCTCCATTGTTTACTGCAAAAATAATAACTGAATATAGCCTTATAAATTTTAAAGCACTGCAGAATAGTTGGTCTTTGCCTTATAGTAAAGCAAAAGTGATATTCATTCAGTAGAAATTATACTATGGTGTTCAGTAGGTTAATGCATTTTTGACTTACAGTATTTTCAACTTAAACAGTGGGTTTTTAGGACATAACCCTGTCATATGTCAATGAGCATCTGTATGGTTAAAAAGTCACTGTCCTTCCTTACTATCTCACAGAACTATCTCCCTCCTCATTGTTACATTGGTGTTATTACTCTATGTTGTAGGGAGAAGATACTATAAGGGGAGAAAAATGTCAAACCTTTTTTCTCCCCAGGTACTTAAGTTCCTAGCAAAGTGCCGTAAGAGAAAGAAACAACTTGCTCCTTGGCAAAGACTCCAGGAACTCACTGATGCACGCAGACTTGAACTGAAGCAACAAGTTGATGATTATATCAGAAGACATCCAGTACGTAGCTTCTAGGCCATAATGTCCATGTTAAATTATTCCATTGCATGGTATTCAACAATAAAGCAGGTTTTGTATGTATCTGTACATTTTTGTTGATATAAGGTGATTCATTGACTTAACCACAGTGTTAATGGATTTGAAGATTTTATTTATAATAATATATAATAATTTAGCCACAGAGGTATATAGTCAGTGGCAAAATGTACTTTGCTTCAAATCAGTTATATCTCATATCACACCAACAGTCTTCCAATAAGAGTATATGTAGCTATCAATGAATATTCATTCTTACATATATACACTCAAACTAACATGAGAACTTATATTTGCTAGACTGTTAATGAACCTCCAGGAGCTGATAAGATAGAGCATTTGACTATCTGCCTTTCATGATTTTATTACTATAATACTGCTAACAATTTTTCCCCAACAGAAAGATCCATATCTTTGACTTTCTGTGAACACAGTACTGCAAATCAAGTGCTTCCACCACTTTCTTCTCTCTTCTCTCATGCTTATACACTTCTTCAAGTTCATAGAAAAATTTGACAGTTTATACATTTCAATCAACTAGAATTCTTATTTCCCTCATTTGAACCAACCATTCATAGTCTATCTTGACACTATTCACATTAATTTTGTTATGATTTGTGATATTATTTGTGTTTTGGTTCTTTCTCTCTCTTTTTTTCTTTCCCTTCCTCCCTACCTCCTTCCCTCCCTCCCTCTCTCCTTGCCTTTCTCACTCCTTCTTCCCACACACATAAACATATACTTCTGGAACCTAAAGATTCTAGGTAACTAATTTTAGAGGTTTGATGTGATATTTAAGTACTTCTGTCATTTACCCTTACATTCTACCAAAGATTCCTGCTCCTTAAAAATATATATATACAGAATACAAATATGTTAGTGACTAAGTGTAACCTTTGGAACACAGAAATGATAAAAACTAATTTGGATAAAACTAATTATCCAGTGATATAAGTTAAGGCCTCCTGCTTATAGAAGGCTTTTATTATATAATTTTTTATAAAACATAACTGACTCTTACAGTGTACACCACATAGCAAATATTTTTAGTTTTGCAGGCCATATAGCCTCTATGGGAGCTATTCATCTCTGCTGTTATAGCATTAAAGTAGCCAAAGAATATATGTAAATGAATAGTGTGATTGTGCTTCAGTAAAACATTATTTTCAAAGACTATTTGTTTTAGTTTGCTGACCTTTTTTTCTTTTTCTTTTGGTTGAAATATATGTGGTTTTGCTTCAGGTAGATATTGGTGTCCTAGCCCTTTGTGCAGGAAGCTGAAGAAGGAGAAGGACTTGTAGGACTTGTGGGAACAAAGAATATTTTATTTTATAGTCCAAATAACATTTTTTGCTGGCCCAAGGATTTAAAAAAAAAAAACAAACATAATTCTGTTCTAAACTCTTTGAAAGGGTAAAAACAAACCTAACAACCCTATGGTAAGGTCTTTGTTTTGATCAAAAATTATAGCAATTTATAATAGTGTCTAGAAGATCTAAAAGTAAAATGCATTAAAACAAGGAGGGGAGAAAGAGATATATGTGGTTGAAAGGCTTTTATGTATAAAGTTGTATGATATCACTCAAAGGTAGATTGAGAAATTAAAGAGGTGTACTATGAATCCCAAATTAACTACTAAAATTAAACAGCAAAAGAGTTATAGTTAATTAGCCTATAAAGGAAATTAAAATGAATCATAAAACATACTTGATTAATCAAAGAGAAGACAAAAAGGGGAAGCATTAAAGAAAGTGATGGAACAAATAGAAAAATATCAAATTGATATACTCAAGCATGACCATATTACAATAAATGTAAATGTATTTTCAGATTAAGTGAAAAAGTAAAGCCCGAATATAGAAACATTTTAAATATGAAAATATAAAATGGAACAAAGTTTAATGGTAAAGGATTATTTTTAATCAAGATAAAATTAAAAATTTTAAATGTTTGAGTATCTGATGACAGTTTCAAATCACAAGAAGCCAACATGGATGAACCTTGAAAAAATGCTAAGTGAAATAATTCAGACACAAAAGGACCATTCCATTTATCTGAGTTAGTATATTCAACTTGCTAGAAATAGAAAGTTAAATCATACTCTCCAGGAACTAGAAGTTAGAGAATCTTATCTAGAAATAAACTCATATATATGACCGGTTGTTTCTTGACAGAAGTGCATAGATACTTCTGTCATTTACTCTTTCACTCTTCCAAAGTTAATGCAGTAGAGCACTGAAGCAATTGGATATCATGTTAAATTAAACTTGGTTGGAATCATATATCACATCATTTACAAAATTTAACTCAAAATGAATAATAAACCTGAATGCAGAACTTAAAACTATAAAATTTCTAGAAGAAAACATTGGAGAAAAATTGTGACCTTGAGTTAGGCAGAGATTTCTTAAATATAATACCAGAAGCAAAAAGAAAAAAAAAATGATAAATTGACTAAATCAAAATTTAAAACTGCTGTTCTTCAGAAGATACTTAAGAGAATAAAAAAAGAAGACAGATTGGGAGAATATTTTTGCCAAGCCTATCCAGAATACAGAAAGGTCCTTTATCTAGAACAGTGAAAGAACTTTCAAAACTCAACAATAAAAAAGTATATGACCAATTTTTTAAATAGATCAAAGAGTCCACCAGAGCCTTCATCTGAAGAAAATACACAGATAGCAAATGAAAAGACGCATCATTAGTCATTTAAAAAAATAAAAAGCACAATAATATAAAAAAGTATATGACCAATTTTTTAAATAGATCAAAGAGTCCACCAGAGCCTTCATCTGAAGAAAATACACAGATAGCAAATGAAAAGACGCATCATTAGTCATTTAAAAAAATAAAAAGCACAATAAGATAATTCCCACCTGTTAGAATGACTAAAATTTAAAAGATTTAACATACCAAAAATGTTGGCAAGCATGTGGAGGAACGATGTTTGATGGACTGTTCATAGGAATGTAAAATGGTATAAACTACTTTGGAAAATAGTTCAATAATTTCTTAAAAAGTTAAACATATCTACCACATGATTCGGCCATTCCAGTCCTAGATATTTACCCAAGGAAAATTGTAATATGTCCATACATTACACATGAATGTTTGTAACCAAAAACCAGAAACAATCCAAATAGCCAACAACAGATGAATATAAACAGTGGTGTATTCTATACAATAGAGTACTAATCAGCATTGTAAGGGTATGAATTGTTCATTACAATTCATGATTATGCTAAATGAAAGAGGCCAGACAAGTTAGAATGCATGCTGTATGGCTCCCATTTATATAAATTTTAAAAATAGGAACTACAGTAACAAAAAAGTAAGTCCATGGTTGTGTGAGATGGGAAGATGGGAAAGGTGAGGGTAAGGGAATATCAAAGGATACAAGGAAATTTGGTGGTGATAAATATTTATTATCCTCCTTATGGTGATAGCTTCCCAGACATATACCTATGTCAACGCTTAGCAAATTCTACCCTTTCAATATTTGCTAGTGATTATATTCATTTTTACTGCAATAAAGCTGCATATTTTTTAAAAAACAAATTTGACTTAAATGCTGTTTCTTTTTTTAAGTTAGAATTAGGGGTCCTGAACTTTTAAAGCACAATCAGACTGACCATTCATAAAATATGACCAATGAACCAGGCACAGCAGTTTATGCCTTATTCCCAGCTATTCAGGAGGTGGATATAGGAGGATTTCAAGTTCAAGGCCAGCCTGGACAACTTAGTAAGACGCTGTCTCAAAATAAAATTTAAGAAGGTTTGGAATGTAGCTCACTGGTAGAGCTTATGTGAGGCCCTTGGTTTAATCCCCAGTACTGGAAAAAAAAAAAAAAAAAAAAAAAAAAAGACTAAAAAATATAACCAATCTCAGGTTCTGGTCAGTCATATTAACAACTCCTTCCTTAGCCAAGAAACAGAACTGAATTGGAGAGCAGGACAGAAGCACAACTCACAGTTCTTTGTGCACAGAGGTAGAATGAAAGGAGATAGAAGCATCTTTCCTCTCCACCAAATATATCATAGGTTCCTGAACTCTGTAGAGTGTACTGATTTGCTTTTAACAGTTTTAATCATTTACAAATTTAATTACCTTTATAAAAATAACATACCCAAGCCACGTGCACCGCCCTCCCCCTCACCAAATTCTAATTTAGTAAATTTGGTATAGGCTCATTTATCTATATTTTTAAATTTTTAAAATTTGTTTTAAATGTAAAAATCTGCAAAACACAAAAATTATCATTTTAAACACGTTTTAGTACATAGTTCATGTCATTAAAAACATTTATATTGTTGTGCAATCATCATCACTGTTTATCTTCAAAAGGTTTTTATCTTAGAGAACTGAAACTGTATCCATTAAACATGAACTCCCCCTTCCCTTTCCACCTGAACCACTGTTTACCATTTTGTCTCTGAGTTTGATTTCTCTAAGTACCAGGTAGTACTAGCTTCATAAAATGTCCATTGGTGCCTGATATATTTTATTTTGTATAATGACTTCAAGGTTAATTCATGTTGTAGCTTGTAAGTCAGAATTTCCTTCCTTGTAAAGTCTGAATAATATTCCATGGTATGTTTGTACCACTTTTTGTTTATCCATTTAACAGTAGTACACAGGGTTCCAGTCTCTCCAGTCTTACCAGCATTCATTTTGTTTTTTTTTTAATAGATAATAGGTGTGAAGTTTTATCTCATTGTAATTTAGATGTGATTTCTGTAATGATAAGGGATTTTGAGTATCTTTTCACGTGTTTATTAACCTTTTATATATCTTCTTTACAGAAATGTCTGCCCATCTTTAAGTTAGGGTTTTCTTGTAGTTGAGTTGTAGGAGTTCCCTGTAGATTAGTCCTTTATCAGATATATGATTTGCAGTTATTTTGTGCCATTCTGTGAGCCACCATTTTACTTTATCATTAGTGTCCTTGATATACGAAAGTTCTTCATTTCAATGAAGTTCTGTTTTTTTAATTGTTGTTGCCTAAACCTCTGGTGCAAGAAATCACTGCCAAAACCTGTATTGTGATGCTTCCCTTATTTTTTTTCCCAAGAGTTTTACAGTTTCAGCTCATATGTTTAAGTTTTTGATATCTACCTATCTCCCCCTCGACCCCCACTTATATATCCTTGGGGGATTGGTTGTAGGATCCTCATGGATACCAAAATTATCAGATGCTCAATTGGGATAGTATTCCATGTAACCTGTACACCTCTTCTATATACTTTAAATCATCTCTATTGTAAATGCTATATGAATTGTTGTTATTCTGTATTGTTCAGGAAATAATGACCCCCCAAAAATTCATGAGTTCATGATCAGTACAGATGCCATTTTTTTTCCCTAATACTTTAAGTATTGTAGTCAGTTAAATCAAATTTGCTGTTGATTTGGAGGAATGACTAATTCTTGTACATACTCCTGTCTTTTAAAACAATGCTGCTTTGACCATACTCATGTATTTTTAAGATTCTTTGGCTGAAAAGTAAGGTATTGACTAGAACAGGGTTACAGAGAAAGCTGTGGTGTCAGAAACTTTATCAGCTTCAAAGCTAAGATTATTTCATCCTTAACCAAAGTAATCATTTAAGTTTCCCTTAAATTAGGTGACTAACCAAAGAAATATGATCTTATCCCTGATTTGTGTCGTTCATTCTGTGAAACCAGAAGCAGTTATAACATTATGCCTTAGATAAGTTTGGGAGTAAGAATGAGTTCAGAAGTAAGATTGTATTTCAAATGAGATTCAGAACTAAAGGAAGTGGCCTTGTTACTTCTCTTCTCAGACAGTGTCTTTACCAAACCATTTGTAAATTTTACTGTGATCTCTCAATCTTATCTCTTCACCCATAATACCACAGTGTCTGAAGAAGTGATATATGGTAATTCATCAAAAATAAATTTCCCCACCTGCATTTTTATCTAAAGCTGTTTTGAAATCATTTAATAATACTGGCACAAGAATATAAAGTAAACATCAGTCATCCATGAGATACAGCTAAGTATTCTGGCACTCTTAGTCATTGAGCAAAACACACTGAAACGTCCTTCTTGTGACAAGTTTTTCTGTCTTGTTTTTCCAGGGTTCTCAGATGTCAGGTGTAGCCAGCAAGGAGCTCCATGCCCAAGCTCAGGAACAACTACAGCACTACTTTATGGGTAGGACCCTGGAAGAAAGAGCTCAGCAGCACAGAGAAGCTCTTATGGCTCAGATCAGCACCAATATTGAACAGTTAATGAGTATGTACTCCTTCCATATTTGTTTCATAAAATAAATAGCCTGTGCAATATATGTAGCATCCAAAATCTTCACAAAGGAAACCATTGTTAATGGTCTTTTAGCCCAACTCCTATCTTCAAGAAATTTCTAGATCCTGTCGGCACGCAGTGATTTCAAATGATGCAGATTCTATAACTTTCTTTCTTGTGGACTTCTCTCAGCCTTGCTAGCATTCATGTGTGTCAGCCCAGACAAAGTTATTAATTTCAAATACACTGAACCCTACTAGCCAGATTCTATTATGTAATCCCAAAAGCTTTTGGTCATATTTTTGAAGATGATGATAATAATTAATGTGCCAAAAACTCAATTGTAAAGTATTTTGTCATTTTTTAATGAAGTGCTTTCACAAAAGTTTCTGTTTTTAATGACTGTGAGTGTTTCTACCATCTATAGCTGCAGCTTTTGAATATTCACATACCATCCAAAGTTAGCAATAAAAACAGATTTAGAGTTCCTGTCCCTGCCTGCTGTAGCAGAATTCCAGCTCTATAGTTTCAAGTTCCTACTTGTTTGGCATTGGACTCTTCTACTGACCTGTTTATTTTCTGTTTACTACAGAGGCACCAAGTCTGAAGGAGGCAGAAGGGAAAGAACCAGAGCTATTCCTAAGTAGATCCAGGCCTGTGGCAGCCAAGGCCAAGCAGGCCCATCTCACTACACTGAAACACATACAAGCACCCTGGTGGAAGAAGCTTGGGGAAGAACCAGGTGATGAGATTGATGTTCCAAAGGATGAGCTTAATATAGAATTAGGAACATTATTCATTGGTGGAACCAAACCCCCTTAGGGAATTGCTATGAAAATTGACACAAATTTTATATTTCAGGAAATTGTATTACTTTTGCCTCTGGCACATACTGTTAGACTAAGGCTATTGTAATGTGGTTTTCCAGAGGTTTTTCTCCAAGACTTGCAGGCAGTAAGCAAAGAGTTATCATCTACCTCTCTTTCAATTTTCCTTTTCTTTTTTCTACACCCCTATATATAGTCACACATACATATTTGTGTGACTTTCATTGTGGAACTAAACTTGGCATGGCATTATATTGTTGATTAAAATGTGAAATGTCTTTTGTTTCTGTATTTGACAACTAAATGTTTTTTCTAAATAAATATTTTCAACAGTTCTGAAAAACTTGTCAGAATTATTTCAGCTTTTACATTTGTTATTTAGAATTATTATTATCATTATCATCATTATTATAGAGGATACATGTTCTTGGCCTTTATGAAAAGGTGAGGAAAAGAAGTGATCAATTGAAAGACATTTCACTCTTCTATAAAGCAATGGTTGAACTCCATTTCAACTATTTCCATAAGAAACTTCTATTTTCCTATTTCTAAAAGGAACTGTATATACATATACACGTCCAATTAGGAGTCTATGCAGGAAAAATTCCTCCAGATAAAATTGCATTGTTTGTATTGAACTATGGCAACTATATAACTACTGTTTTCTTTTAGTCTCATCGGAATCTTAGAGCTAAATATAATGTCCAGTTTTAATTGTGATCCTAGATATATGTACAGTTATTTCGCTCTAACCTAATATTCCCTGATTTATGTATTTACATTTAATTATATTTTAAAACCTAAAGCCATCTCAGTTTGTGTTGTAACAATACAGAATTTAAGTAAAAACAGGTAACAAATCATGACTCTATCATAAAGAACCCAGAGGGTTCTCTTTGTGTAAATGAGTGAAAATATCAGAATTTCTGGATGGGAAGACCAAATGTATTCTGTCTATTCTCCCAAAATTACTTTTAGTAAAATTTTAGTCAAAATCCTAATGTACTTTTCATTCATAATTGGAAAAAATGTCTATAATTCACCTATAAAAATAAATAGATGAGGGCTGGGGTTGTAGCTCAGTGTTAGAGTACCTGCCTCTCCTTTGTGAGGCACTGGGATGGATCCTCAGCATCACATAAAAATAAATAAATAAAATAAAATCATGCTGTCCATCTACAACTAAAAAAAAAATTATTAAAGAAGAAACATGAGAATTATGGTTTTACTTAAAATGTAGAAAGCTAAATGAAAATGTTGCTCCCACCTTAATGAAAGAATGCCAGATGATCTACAACAATTTTTCGTGAACCTATCAGATAGCTAGTCTCAAGCCAACCAAGTATACCAATATGGAACTCAGTAGATATAAAATAAAGTATTTCATCTTTAGTAGAGGGAAGGAAAAAGGTGATTAGGTGAGAAGAAATCAACTAAAATTTTAACAAATTCTTAAAGGCCAATGTGGGCTAGGATGTCCACTCAGAATATCTAGGATTCCCAGAAAGAAGGAGAATTAGGACTCTACCAAATGCTCACAAGAAAGGCTAAAGGCAAAGCAGGAAGCCTGAAGAAACCTTAGTGACACAGGCAAACATGAGGTGATAGGCTGCTATAGGACAACATAAACCTCTCAAAGCTCCACTCACTTCCCCCATCTTTTCTCTTGAAAGTTTTAACTTGCTAGAGCAGGAAAAGCAAGCTTTCTTACCTCCCAGACTCAGGCAAAATTCCATTGCATGTGAGAAAAAATGTGAGAGGGATAGAAACACCAGCCCTCGACACAATCAGAGAACTAGTATTGCTGAAGAAGGGACAGAAACAAAAACACTCGACCCCTGAGGGAGTGACAAGAAATCATCTTGGTCCCAAAAATTCTATGGCAATACAAAGCAGAGTCTGTTGATGCTGGGGAGGAAACTCCTGCCCAAAACTACACAGATATCCAGCAGCTAGGCTGCCATTGGGTAGAATAGGAACTCTGAGAAACCCTACTTCTAAGCCAAGCAGAAGAGACCAGGACCAAGATTTAGGCTGGATCAAGACAACAGAACACACCTGTCCCAGCAATTAGCCTAGCACAAAGTAATAAGCAATAGCAGTTTATCCCTAGGGTAGGAGAAAGTACATGGAGAGAGATGTCTATGGTAACAGGCATACAGAAATGAGTGAAAGCAGGGTGAGATAACACTGAAAACACCAGGCTTCCCAGACCTCACCCTAGGCACACAGTAAGAGCAGCTAAAAAATAAATGAATTAGACAATGTATGGTTATTATGATTTACATATAACTCGTGGGAGACAATGCAAGAAAGTTTAGAGATGAAATGATTGGGTTATAGGCTTGATCCAATCAGTGTATCAATCTCCTGACAGGGATTAATTTGATGGGTAAATGTGCACAGGTAGTATGTGACTGGAGGAGGTGGGTCCCTAGGGGTGTGCCTTTGCAGTTTATATTTTGTCCTGATTGAGCAGAGTTCTTTCTCTGCTTCCTGGTGCCATGTTGCTAGCTGCTTTCCTCCACCACACTCTTCTGTCTTGATATTCTGCCTCACCTCACACTCCAAGGAAGATCTGGTGGTGTGTGGACTTAGACTTCTCAAACTGTGGGCCCCAAAATAAACTTTTCCTCCTCTAAATTTGTACTTATCAGGTCTTTTGCTGACAGCAACAAAGAGCTGACTAAAACAATGGTGTACCACAGATAAAACCCAGCTAAACTGACAAGTTAGACTCAAAGCACCTGCAATACGGCGGTGCAATTGTGAAGATATCTCCCTGGATTTAACAGACTCCAAAAGTTAACAGCATATCCCCAACAAAAATTCCCAGTTCAGGTACCAGCCAGAGGTTTAGGAATCTAATTGGGAAAAGCACAATCTTTTCAGGTTTGACAATTCACTAACAGAAGTTGAGAAAGCACTATATTTATGATTATGGTTTTATTAGGGACAGAAATCAGATCCACTATAAACCATATGTAATAAAATGAAATTAGACCCCTCTTTCTCACCCTGCACAAAATTCAACTCTAAGTGGATCAAGGATCAGAGACCCTGTGCCTACTAGAAGAAAAAGTAGACCCGAACTTCCATCATGTCAGCTTAGGAACCAGATTCCTCAATAAGACTCCTAAAGAAAGAAGTAAAATCAAGACTCAACAAATGGGATTGTGTCAGGGCTGGGATTGTGGTTCAGTGGTGGAGTGCTTGCCTAGCATATATGAGGCACTGGGTTCAATTCTCAGCACCACATATAAATAAGTGAATAAAATAAAGGTCAATCAACATCTTTCAAAAAAATAAATAAATGGGATTGTATCAATCTAAAAATCTTCACAGCAAAGGAAACAAGAGCATGAAGAGAGAATCTTCAGAATGGGAGAAAAATTTTACCACCTGCACCTCAGAGAATTAATCTTTAGGTTATATAAATAACTCAACACCAAAACAACAAATAACCCAGTCAGTAAATGGACAAAGGAACTGAATAGGTACTTCACAGAAGAAGAAATGGTCAACAAATACACGAAAAAATGTTCAACATCACTAGCAATTAGAGAAATGCAAATTAAAACTACACTGAGATTCTATTTCACTCCAGTCAGAATGGCAGTTATCAAGAATACAAGTAACAATAAATGTTGGTAAGGGTGTAAGGAAAAAGGTGCACTCATAAACCACTGGTGGGGCTGCAAATGGTGCAGCCACTCTTGAAAGCAGTATGGAGATTCCTCAGAAAACTTGGAATGGAACCGAAATTTGACCCAGTTATCCCACTCCTCAGCTTATACCCAAAGGTCTTAAAATCAGTGTACTACAGTGATGTGGCCACATCAATGTTCATAGCAGCTTAATTCACAGTAGCTAAACTATGGAACCAATAGATGAATGAATTTTAAAAATGTGGTATATACACACAATGGAATATTACTCAACGATAAAGAAGAATGAAAATTATGGCATTTGCCAGGAAATGGATGGAACTGGAGAATATCAAGCTAGGTGAAATAAACCAGTCCCAAAAAAACAAAGGCCAAATGTTCTCTCTGATATGCAGATGCTGACACAATAGGTGAGGCGGGGTGCAGGGGGGTTAGGGGTGGGGGGGAGGTTCAATGAATTGGACAATGGGGTGTGGGGGGAAGGAGGAGGATGGGAATGGGAAAGACAGTAGAATAAATGAAACATTGCTGATAGATTCCTTTGCTGAGAGAAAGCTTTTAAGTTTGAATCTATCCCAGTTGTTGATTCTTGCTTTTATTTCTTGTGCTATGGGAGTCCTGTTGAGGAAGTCTGGTCCTAAGCCGACATGTTGAAGCTCTGGACCTACTTTTTCTTCTATGAGATGCAAGGTCTCTGGTCTGATTCCGAGATCCTTAATCCATTTTGAGTTTAGTTTCGTGCATGGTGAGAGATATGGGTTTAGTTTCATTCTGTTGCATATGGATTTCCAATTCTTCCAGCACCATTTGTTGAAGAGGCTATCTTTTCTCCATTGCATATTTTTGGCCCCTTTGTCTAGTATGAGAAAATTGTATTTATTTGGGTTTGTGTCCGTGTCCTCTATTCTGTACCATTGATCCACCTTTCTATTTTGGTACCAATACCATGCCGTTTTTGTTACTATTGCTTTGTAGTAGAGTTGAAGATCTGGTATTGCGATACCCCCTGCTTCACTCTTTCTGCCAAGGATTGCTTTAGCTATTCTGGGTTTTTTATTCTTCCAGATGAATTTCATAATTTCTTGCTCTATTTCTGTAAGGTACATCATTGGGATTTTAATTGGAATTGCATTGAATCTGTATAGCACTTTTGGTAGTATGGCCATTTTGACAATATTAATTCTTCCTATCCAAGAACATGGGAGATCTTTCCATCTTCTAAGGTTTTCTTGAATTTCTATCTTTAGTGTTCTGTAGATTCAAACTAAAAAGCTTTCTCTCAGCAAAGGAATCTATCAGCAATGTGAAGAGAGAGCCTACAGAGTGGGAGAAAATCTTTGCCAATCATACTTCAGATAGAGCGCTAATCTCCAGAATCTATAAAGAACTCAAAAAACTCTACACCAAGAATGTAAATAATCCAACTGACAAATGGGCTAAGGAAATGAATAGACACTTCACAGAAGAAGATCTACAAGCAATCAACAAACATATGGAAAAATGTTCAACATCTCTAGTAATAAGAGAAATGCAAATCAAAACCACCCTAAGATTCCATCTCACCCCAATTAGAATGGCAATTTTCAAGAATACAAGCAACAACAGGTGTTGGCGAGGATGTGGGGAGAAAGGTACACTCTTACATTGCTGGTGGGGCTGCAAATTAGTGCAGCCACTCTGGAAAGCAGTGTGGAGACTCCTTAGAAAACTTGGAATGGAAACACCATTTGACCCAGCTATCCCACTCCTTGGCCTATACCCAAAGGACTTAAAATCAGCATATTACAGAGATACAGCCACATCAATGTTCATAGCTGCTCAGTTCACAATAGCCAGATTGTGGAACCAACCTAGATGTCCTTCAATTGATGAATGGATAAAGAAAATGTGGTATATATATATATATACAATGGAATATTACTCAGCCATAAAGAACGATAAAATTATGGCATTTGCAGGCAAATGGATGAAACTGGAGAATATCATGCTAAGTGAGATAAGCCAATCTCAAAAAACCAAAGGAAGAATGATATCGCTAATAAGTGGATGATGACACATAATGGGGGGTGGGAAGTGTTAGTGTTGGGGTTGGAGTTGGGTTTAGGGAGGGGGGCAGGAATGGAGGAAGGAAGGAATGTATACATGGAGGGGAAGGGTGGGAGGGGAGGGGGGGAAGGGAAAAAATGGCAGAATGAATCAAACAACATTACCCTATGTAAATTTATGATTACACAAATGGTATGCCTTTACGCCATGTACAGAGAAACAACATGTATCCCATTTGTTTACAATAAAAAAAAATAATAACAATAAAAAAAAATCTCAAAAAAAAAAAAAAAAGAATAAATGAAACATAACTTTCTTATGTTCACATAAGAATACATGACCAGGGTAACTCCACATGTTTAACCACAAAACTGGGAAGTTACACTTTGTGTATGTATAATGTTAAAATACATTCTACTGTCATGTATATATAAACAGAAAAAAATAAAGATTAGCATAAGTAACATCTACCTCATTCTGTTTCTGTACTTCTACACATGATGTCTGACATTAGTTAAAAATTGAGACCTGAAAATGCTAGGGAAAGAAACTTGTTAAGAGATAAAACAACACAAGAGGATTCAGAGAAGACTATGATGTTGGATCCCACAAAAAAAATCCTTAATAACTGAGTTAATCTGACACTGATATATTGTAAAGATAGTGATTTTGAGTTAACACAATCATGCTGCCCAACACCTTGCTTAAAGCACCTAACTTTTCCAACTTCAGAGGCTATCTCCAAAGGATAAATGGCAGCTTCAGTTGTTCAGTTCTGGACCTGATTAGAAAGAGGTAGAAAAACGACGGAGCTGAGAGTGCCAGATTCTGTAGGAGGATGTTTGAGTAAATGGTTCCATCACCTACTTTTGGAGGTCCTTGTAAGTCTATGTTTGAGCAGGCTGGGAACTTTGATTTGTCTCTGACAAAATCCTTAAAATATACTTGAGCTTCCTCAATTTTGAACAAGTCTCTCAAAGGACTTCTGAGCTGGGTTTGGGTCAGAACTTAGTAAACATCTCAGGTCTTAGCCAGCTTAGAACCACAATACTGAAGCTGAGTCATCTCTAACCAGTTACAATTAGAGGTGGGTGAGGACATATCTAATATGAAAATACACCACCTTAAGACAAGGCCAAATGATCAAAAAGAACCTGAAATTTTTGCTGGAAAGGCAAAAGTCTAACTCCCTTGTATAATCCATTTGGTGCCATACCTGCCTCATTTTTCCCACCCATGTTTCCTCTCTTCCAACATTTTCTCCAAAGTAAATTCTAAAAGGCATTGCTTTCAAGCACATAATACTCTGATGAATCCTTCAGCATGTGACACCTTCAGCCTATGCATGATACTTTTAATTCCTTTTAACTTGTCTGTACACTGCTTAGTTATTATTCAAGGCATTTATATATATATATACATACACACACACACACACATATATGGTATTGTATAACTGGATTGCAAACATCTTGAGGGCAAGGAAAAATTTTCTACTTTATTATGTCCAAAAGAGTGCAAGTTATGTGCTCAGTGACCATAGTGTTCCAACAATGGCTTACCAATAAACTTTCTCCCAGTTTCCAGAGTCAATTCACCATGGAGAGAGTTGTACCATTGCTTCATATAGCTACAGTCCTAAGTCTGTTCCTAAGTGTGTATCTGAATCATTCAGCTCCCAGAATGCTGATCTTGCTGCCCTAGGCAATAGGAATCCTTCTCTGAACAGTTCACTGGAAATAAGAGAAGATCATAGAGGGCACTCAAATGACTGGAGAGGAAAGGTCACCCTGATGAGTAGTGACCAGAACATGAGTCAGTCACGATGTAGTATTACATATCATAATGTATGAACTTGAATCCTGGCTCTACCAGTTATGTCCTGTGCGACCTTGGGCAAGATATTCAGCTTCATTAGATGTCAGTATATTTGTAACAAACCACATGGAGTTGGGTTGTTAATGAGGATAAAGGGCATAATCTACATAAAAGTGATTGATAGAATGCTTAGTAGCATCAGGTTAACATTGCATAAGCGTCTCTAAAGCTTATATACTGCTTTATAAAGCAATGTTTCTAGGTGAAAAGGCCAAATAGTGATGTCTAAATAGTGTTATCTAAATATGATGTCTAACATGCATTTGGGCATTTGTGTTGGATCATGGAAAGGGTTGTGGTTGTGAGGGTGGCCCACTGTCCATCTTTCAGGTGCTCTCCTGAACTCAAGAATATAGACAGCTGCTCTGGCTAGAGGTAGCCAGCATTCCAAGGTGGTCAGTAATAACCTGATAACCCCAGGGACAAGAATAAAACTATTGAATTCTACTTCTGGAAACTGAAAAAAAAAATAGAGATGAGTTTAAGGACACAGGAATTTAAGGGAGATACAGAGATAACATTCAGGGACACCTAGGGAGTCCAGGGTCTGTGTGGCAATTCAGGTTCTATTCTCATGTGACTGATGTTATTTCACCACAGGTTCATTCCTCTTACCCTGTACTCCCTGTCTTTATCCCTGGGTCCTAGAGCCCTCTAACTAAGACCCATGATCCCCTTTTCTTTCTCCCTAATTTCCCTGTACTTATCTCTATCATGGTTCACATATCCTCCCCCAAAACTCTTCTAGCTGCCATGGGTTCCCCTTTCCTGTACCCTGTGTTGCCCCTGCTTTCTTTTATAGCTCCAGTTATGTACTCCAAACCAGCCCTGGGTTTCTCTCTGGTACTCTGGCACTTGAGAGAGATGTCATATTAAGCACTACTGACATGGCTTAGCACTCACAGAAGTCAGTCAGAAAGAAAAAATGCATCTGAAAACTGCTACATGCATGCCAACATGTGCAGAAGCCTGGGTTAGAGGAGATTCAGGTACTTGTTTCTCTAGTCATTACCTCCCTGTCCTCTTCCTGAAAATAATTTTCCTGTGTATTGTAAAGAGCAATGATCTCTGGCCCCTCCTACAGCTCTGTCTAGCACGTGCCCCTATTATACTGGAAAGTCTATAGTGTAAGCATGTGAGTGGACCTTAAATACTGCCATTTAAGTTGTGCCAGGTTTGGGGATGCCCAGCCAATTTGGGCCTGGGATTTCTGAAGAATTATTTTCTTTTTCAGGCTTTGACTACAGAATGTTTAATACACTATGGATATATAATGGGATTTTTACTGATGTAGGGAAATAAAGGAGATAAGGATCCAGAGCTCTGAAGGTCAAGAATACAGAAATTTTAAAAAAAATTTAGTTGTCAATGAACATTTATTTTATTTATTTATTTGTATGTGGTGCTGAGAATCAAACCCAGTGTCTCACACAAGCTAGGAAAGTGCTCTATCAACGAGATACAACCCCAACCTCAGAAACACTTTCATATGGATTACTGCTCAATGTTTCTGTCAATCTGAAACAGTATCAGAAAGTAAAAATGTGTAAGTGTATATACATATATATTTACAAATTTTACTCATGAAAAGGTAGAAAAATCTGACTGGCTATTAACTATAGAGAAAATATTTAGAAATTATTAATATCTCTGAAGAAAAGTGTATAAACCAGACTATTTTATAGGCAACTACTTTTGGGGCTTTGTTTTTAGATGGAAAGTTGGTGTCCCCATGAAATTCATATGAGTTGGGGCTTTTGGGAAATGTTCATGTCATGAAGTTATATCCTTTATGAATGCGATTAATGCTTTTATAAAAGAGCCTCAGAGTGCTCCCTTGTCTCTTTAACCACAGAAGATGCAGTGAGAAGACAACATCTGTGAACCAGGAAGTGGTCCCTCACCAGACACAATTTCCAGTGCCTTGGTCTTGGATTCCCCAGCCTCCTCAACTGGGAAATAAATTTTTGTTGTTTATAACCCATGTAGACTGTGATATTCTGTTATAGAATCCCATACTAAAACAGACTTCCAAAGGACAGGTATTTGCTTTTTCTGGGAACCTGATAGGGCCTTATGAAGACAAAGAGGAGCAAAGCCAAGGTTGGAAATCGAGTGGTGGTTCCATGGCAGGGTGTATTAGTTACCTTTTCATCACTAAACAAATATCTGACATAAACTTATTAAGGAGAAAGGTTTATTTCAGTTCACAATTTTTAAAATTTCAGTTCATGGTCTGTTGGCCTCATTGCTTCTAGACCTGCTGGGAGAAAGCATATCATGGGGAGATGTGACAGAGCAAAGTCACTCATCTCAAAAAAGAGGAAAGGAAGTGGAAAGGGTGTCCCACTTTCCTCTTCAAGGCACACCCCCAATGACCTGAAGACCTCCCATCAGATCCTACCTCTGAAAGTTTCTGCAACCTCCTTTAACCCATGGGCCTTTGGGGGACATTCCAGATCCAAGCTGTAGCACAGGGCTACTGAAACCAAAAGTCCAACTGTACACCAAATTAGGGAATGGTCACTCTCCAAGGGAAACATAAGTGACTGCAGAATTTTGTGATTTCAGAATAATATACAAACTCTTAGCATAAAATGGCACACACCATTTTCTGACCTGCTCTTTATATATCAGCTCATTCATATCACTCATATCATGTTTCTTAATCAGTCTGTGCACATGCTGCTCCTTATGCCTTCACTATTCTTTACCCTCTTATTTTCTCTGGATCAACACCTATTGTCTTCCATCATCTCAGTCAACCTCTCAGAGCCTATAGTCTTCAGTTAAATTTCATTATAAATTATTTCCAATCATCCCGTGCTCCTTGAAAAAAAACCTCAGCTCTTTAATTTTTCATCCCATCATCCTCCATTTCCCAGAGTCTACTGTAATTCTGAGTGACCAGTCAGTGCTCACTCAAGAATAAAAGATAGGGCCAAAAGAAGACCTACCAGACACAATTTTCTAATCTCTTGTCCTGTGAGGAATTTTCATTCTCTTAAAACTGAAAGATCAATTCTGAAGCTAACTGTGGAATCAAGTAAGTAGGTAAACAGAGAGGTAAATTTTGTGTAAGGGAGTGGTTAATAGGACTCTCATGTGATGTCTTCTGCTTTCTAAGGTAGAATAAAGTTCATCTTCTGGGAGAGTGAGGAGTAGATATGGGGTTGAGATTTGACAAGGATATTAAAGTTTCAATTAAATGCTATGAGAAATGGGAGAGTAGAAGACACACCAAGGATTGGGTGGTGTCCTAAGGATGGAGTGAAGTTGGAATGTGTAGTGAGGGTCATGACACTGATGTTCCTAAAGCTGCCGTGGTTCTGATGTCCCAGTAGCATACAGCATTCCAAAGGTGGTTGAACCCATCCAGGACAAGGCTTTACTAGGTGGATAAAATCAGGAATTTGAGAATATATCATATTGATAGAAATGCTCCAGTGTCATTGCTGGTGGGGCTGCAAATTAATGCAGCCACTCTGGACAGCAATGTGGAGACTCCTTAGAAAACTTGGAATGGAACCACCATTTGACCCAGCTATCCCACTCCTTGGCCTATACCCAAAGGACTTAAAATCAGCATATTACAGAGATACAGCCACATCAATGTTCATAGCTGCTCAGTTCACAATAGCCAGATTGTGGAACCAACCTAGATGTCCTTCAATTGATGAATGGATAAAGAAACTGTGAGATATATATATATATATATACACACACACACACACACACACACACACACACAATGGAATATTACTCAGCCATAAAGAATGATAAAATTATGGCATTTGCAGGCAAATGGATGAAATTGGAGAATATCATGCTAAGTAAGATAAGCCAATCTCAAAAAACCAAAGGAGGAATGATCTCGCTAATAAGTGGATGATGACACATAATGGGGGGTGGGAGGGGTTAGTGTTAAGGTTAGAGTTAGGGTTAGGGAGGGGGGCAAGAATGGAGGAAGGAAGGATTGTATAGAGGGAAAAGGGTGGGAGGGGTGGGGGGAAGGGAAAAATAACAGAATGAATCAAACATTACCCTATGTAAATTTATGATTACACAAATGGTATACCTTTACGCCATGTACAAACAGAGAAACAACATGTATCCCATTTGTTTACAATAATAATAATAATAAAAAAGAAATGCTCCAGTGTTCTGGCATTGGGTAACTACTTCAGATTCTGGTTCTGCCCCTCACTGTATGACCCTGCACAATTTACTTAACCTTCTGAAGTTTTTATTGTATCAGGTCTAAAATGAGAATCATGTATACTTTACTGAGTGCCTGCCTCTGTATTATTCTGGAAACTGGAGATACAGTTGAGATCAAAAGAGAGAAAAAGCTACTTTCTTGGAACTAATCATCTAGTGAGGAGAAAATAAGATTAATAAAATATACTGTATGTTTGATAAAATGCTTAGAAAAAAAGCAGCCAAAAAAAAAAAAAAAAAAAAAAAAGGTATATCACTGTAGTGGACAACATTAGATGGGTGACCAGGAAGGACTTACTTGACTTATGTTTGAACCTCAAAGGGATGAGGATGCATATAAATGGGCTAGCTAAATACCTGGTACACAGTAAAATTCAAAAAATTCAACCTAATATTATTCTTACTGCGAAGAAAGTGCCTAAAATGACAGCTCACTGGGAGCTGGTTGGTCTCCCCCACCCGCTTTACTGAGGGGCTTAAAACAGAGCCTGTGATTTCGGTCTCCTGCTGGAGCTCCTCATTAATTCACATTCCAGAGTCTGCGCCCTCAAATATCACCGTTTGCTTAAAGAACTGTTGAAGCACCACTTACTAAGAGGCACTTTCCTACTGTTCACTATTCCTCACTTCTCACACTTATGTCCTTAGAGATATCGCCAATCTTCTTTCACATTAACACCAGGTCCTTGTCGCCGTTTGTCTTTGGACATGTCACTTCTCTGGTTCTCATTTTTCATTGCAAAATGAAAAGGTCAAAGATCAACTTTCCGACTTTAGTGTTTTTATGATAGGAGCAAATCCCATTTCCCCGCTCCCTTTTACATTGTTCATTCAACCATCTGACGCAGCTGGTGACCTCAGTCCAAAGTCTCCAATGAAACCTAAGCTTATTCTGGGTCAGTCACAACCAACCTGGCGGAGGAATGAGAGGCAACCGGAAAATCCACCTAACACCGGTAACATCTGACCTTTCCAGAACGCCCTCCCTCTCGGCCTTTCCGGTCTTTCCCCATCTTCTTCCGGGACACTCGTTCGCATTTGATCCCGCCCTTCGCCCAGTCCTTAAAGTCCATTGGCTGTTTCTTTGAGGAAGCGGCGGACTTCTCAGGCATTGATTGGCTTCTGTCATTGTTGATGGGTTTAGTTACAAACAAGGCGTGCCTGGTCTCCCTGGTAACATTGTGAAGACAGTTGTGATTGGTCGACATCCTAATCCCATTTTCCGTCCGGACTGCGAGTGGCTGAGTCCCCCAGCGGGGCGCGGCGGTGGTAGGTGTCGTGTATGGTGTTCCCGAGCTGACGTGGCTTAGATTGGGAGGGGGGCTGCTGGAGCCTCCCGCCGCAGTCGCTTCTAGGTGAGTGGGTGACGCTCCCCAACACCTCCCCTCCGTGAGTGCTGTAACGGTCACCCCCGCCACCCGGGCCGCAGGCACTTTCGGAGCAGCCACAGTCGAGTACCCTCTCTGCCCCGCCTCTCCCGGATTCAGTCAGGGTCCAGCTCTTCACCCGCCTCCCTTCACCTACCCGGCCTAGTTCTAGCAGCCCTCATCCCTGTTGGCCCAGCCGGAGGGTTTTGGCGTCGCCCTGCTCGGCTTCGCAGCACGTACAAGCGGTGTGCCCCTTACCCAGCACATTTCTCCCCCCCCGGAGCGACAGGGAAAGGCTCCCGGGTCAGTCCTGTCCTCAGAGCCCTCTTTCCTGAGCGGCCTGCTTTGGTCGGCCTCGGTACGCAGCAACTGACGTCGGAGAGAACCCGCCGGGCCCCGCACCCTGGCCCTGAATAAACTTAGTGTCCCGAAGGGGAGACAGGTCGTAAGGACTGAGGTCAAAGAAACATTGGAACTAACGAAACACGGTCGAACGATCCTTCTAATGCTAAAGGGTTGCTGGAAAGATGAGACTAAAGAGATCCCTGTGATCCCAGCAATACTAAAACCCCAGGAATCAGGTGGGCAGGTAGTTGAAGGAAAGGGGACTTAGAAGAGAATTCTGGAGGAAAAGACTTGATTTGGTTGCATGGACTGTGTTTATTGTGCGTAACAGGAGTTTGAACTCGAGGGTTGAGGCCTCTGAAGAATGGTGAATATATTTATCTGACTTATTTAAAGAGCTCCAGTTGGCCTATGGGGAGAGAGCAGTTTAAGAACGGGACGGAGATATTTAAAATCTTGGACAAGCACTTTCACTTTTGGAGGTAGTTGGAACTCTTCAAACATTAAAGGGACCCGTTTACAGTTCTATGCAAGATGGCAGTGGAGAACTTAACAGAATTGCTGGCAGCCTTTCCAGAAGCCATAAATTAATAACATTGGGCTGTCAGAATGACTATGAAGGATTAACTCCAGGAAATACTTTGTTAGAAAAATGGGAGGATTTACTCATGAAATAGATACAGGAAACTGTTAAAGAGTACTTTAAAATTGCAGGACTGGTTTGTAGCCCAGTGGTAGAGCTCTTGCCAATTTTGAGCATGTGTTTCCCCCCAAATATTGTATATTTATTGTGGCTAACATATGACTACTTCTGTAAATATATCATGTCTGTTATAAAATATACAAAAATTAAATTTAAAAGAAGAAATTTTTTAAAATGGTAGAACATCTGAGGATCTCCAGAGTGAGGGGAACCTCCATTCTTCTGTGATGAGTCCCTTTCTAAAAATAATCATCTTTAGATCTTATTATCTATGCTTGATGTTTAATGCCCCCTGCTCTTTTTTCCCCTTTAGGTTAATGGGTTGATTTGGGGATATTGATATTACCTTGTTTATAAAATAAATCATTAACTTCTCTAGGTTAACTACAATTAGGAATAAAGTATTTGGGGATGGGTACATCTCACTACCCATCATTACATACTAGTCTGTTGTTAAGAACCTTTATGTAAGTGATTAAGCTTTACCATACTGTTTTTAATTAAGATATTTTAAAATCAGTTTTATGAACTTCAGTACCAAAGGATATAATGTCAAACAAACCTCTCTATTATCTATTGATTTTCTTCTCCATTCCCCACTAACCAGAAACAGTTTCTTGATTGAATCCTTAAGAAATTTTCTGATCATAGTGAAGCATACATATAATATATACCTCACTTCATGTGAACCTTAATGCACATGCTATTCTACATCCTTTCTTTGTCACTTAATACCATACTCAGTTTGAGTATTCCTAATCTGAAAAATCACAAATGATCCAAAATCTAAAACTGTGAGCACCAGGACATGAAGCCACAAGTGGAAAACTCTACACCATGCAACTTCATTTCATGCACAAAATTATTAAAAATATTATGTAATATTATCTTCAAGCTCAGTATATAAGGCATATATGCCAAAATGAACATTGTGTTTACACTTGAGTTCTATCCCCAAGATATCTCATTATGTATATGCAAATATTCCAAAATTCAAAACCATTCAAAATCTGAAACATTTCTGGTCTCAAGTATTTTTGGATAAAGGGTACTTAGCCTGTATTAGACATTTTCAGTATACCTGAGTATAAAAATACTTAATCTTTCAAGTGGCTTTCCCTTGTAGAAACAACTGTCCTGGTAATGGAGATTTAGATTGTTTTCAGTCATTAGCCATCGAACACTACTCTAGTGAGCATCTTTGTGTGTTTGTAGTGTCCTTAAATGTGCCTGTCTGTGGTATAAACAATGTGGAATTTTGGGGACCATACTATTAGGAATCATATATCATGCTAAAAAAAAAATCACCTATTAGTCTTAAAATTAAAAGGGCTGGGAATGTAGCTTAACGGTAGAATGTTTGTGTAGCATGTTAATATTAACGGGTATAAAACTCACTCTTGAGTTCTTAAGAAGTCATATTAGTGGAATTTAGGATGGTCCTTGTCAGTATTTTAAGGTGAGGAAACTGAAATTGAAAAGGTATAGAGACAGTGTGATAAAACTTCTTGTTGAGCCTTGCTCAGTTCCCTGGCTCCCAGTTTGGTGCTCTTTCCATGATGTCAGCCTCTTTCCCTGAATTTCTCATTGTTTAGTCAATCTCTGAGAGACTCCTTTTATCCTGTCTGAAATGGTATATCTCTAGCATCCTCTCAGATTTTATCTCATTAAATACTGGTCTTTCTTTGCTTATTATTTTTAAATGGTAAATAAGCTTTTAATAAACTTTTTTTTATCTTTTTCTGATGCTTGTTTAGCTGAGTGACCTTGAAATGTTTTCTTTGAGTGTCAGCTTTCCCCATCTATAAAATGGAGATGATGATAATGCTTAACTTGAAGATTTTATTAAGATAAGGAAGGAGTATATGTAAAGTATATGGTGTATTCGCTTTGCAATTAAATTAAATATTTCTCAATATTATTGTTATCCTGTGTTCATGTGTATGTATCCTTTGCATGTAATGATTTTCAGTAGGATGCCAATAAAAGCATAGCCTCTGAGGAAAGATGAATCAGAATATCATGTGTGGTATAGGGGAGAGAGGAGGAAAATTATAGTTTGAAAAAATTTCAGGATTTCTGCATAATGGAAAAATTTTAAAATCATATATCCACAATAGACATTACATAAAACAAGATATGTCACAAATTTTCTAATTTCACAAGTTTCGATCTTAAGGCCTGTCACCTTGGGTGGGTGAGTATGTGCACACATTTGCAAACATGATATTTTTACAATTCTCTGAAGTGTGGGTGTGGAAACCACTGTCTGAAATTTCACTACTTTGCTGTTTAGTTCTAAAAGTAGTAGTGATAGCAGTAGGGTCCAGGCTATGTAGAGAAGAAAGTGTGGGTGTGAACAGAGTAGGGCTGTGATAGAGGGGATGGTAGAGGGATTGTCAGGGAATCTGAAATGAAAGTGATGGAAAGCAGCCAGTCACTTAGTTATATATAGGTTAGAACATGTAACAAAAAGCCTGGGGTTAAGTCTAGAAACTCCCTTATGAATATGCTGAGTTGCTTGAATTGATCATTACTGAATCAAAACATTACATTATATCTCATAAATTGTACAAATATTATGTCAATCAAAAATAAAAACAAAAGAAACTCCCTGTGATGCCTCTGCACATAATTGCTTAATAATTAATTTTTTAGAAAACCTTTTCATTTAAAAATAAAACAGATAGGGAAAGCCACACCACAAAATATCTATGGCATAATGAGTATGTGAATGTTCTTGTTATAACTACCAGGTAAAGAAATATAACTTTGCCCATCATCCCAGAGACTTGACTCATGTGTCCCATCCCACTTGCTTCCTTCCAAAAGTATTCACTTCCTTGTGATTTCTTTTCAGTTTCTTTACCAAAATGTGAATGTCATCTTTATAAACTTGCTATATCACTTAAGTCTTTTCCTTATAATTATTGCTGAAGAACTTAGGCCTTTTGACTTGAGTTTTCCAGTCTAGAAATTGCACATTCATTCCGCAGTTCAGCCTGTTCTCTGTCCTCTGCCTTTCCTGCAGATTGGTACCAATCTGTTGATCCTGTTTAAATCCATGAGTTCATTCGGGTGTGTAAATGTTAGAATGGATTATTTTCTTTTATTAGATGGAATAAGGAAAGGATTTATAAGGAAATGAGGAAATGTATCCTCACATCTGCTGTTTCCTTCCGAATGTTAAAGTTCAAATAGGAAAGGCAAAATAAATCTTTATATTATTTTGAAGATAATTGGTTCAGATTGTTAGTTTATTCCCATTTGAATTTATAAATTTAAAGACTTTGTGGGTTCAATCTATTGTTAATTCTTTTTTTTTTCTTTTTTTGTGAGTTGCTTAACTTATTTATTTGGTGGTGCTGGGGATCGAACCCCAGGACCTTGTGCTTGCCAAGCAAGTGCTCTACCACTGAATTATATTGGTAGCCCAGCAATTCTTATTCTTAAATAAATTCAGATTGTTCTTTTAGCCAGTGGGAACCTGGGCCTTTTAGCTCCTTAATCTTTTTAACCTGACTCTAGTAGTCTTTGGTAGCTGCCTTGCTAACTTGTGACAAGATGTTTCAGACTCATTCTGTGTATTTCCTAATTTAGAACAGGAATCAGCCATTTCTCTAAGAAGCCCTCCTATTAAAAGAAACACAAAACATTTTTTTTTTTGTAATGATAATGGTATTCTCATTTGGTCACTGTAAGTCTTCTAAGTGGTCAGAACTGGGAAGCTATAAAGATTAAATAAATACCTTATAAATTCATACTGATACTTGAAATTCAAAATCAGTATTCTGGGACTTTAATTTCTTCTGTACTTCTGTATCTTCTTTTTTCATACCAAAAATATGATAATAGAATTTGTGTGCCTGTAATTACTATTTGGTTGAATCCCACATTCCACATGAAATAATCTGGGAATAACAATGCTAATACAGCCACCACCACCTTTGATTATTAAAAAGTTTCAGAGTTTTTCCTTTTCCTTCTTTGTTTTGCATTTGCTGTTTACAATCTTCCCAATTTTTCTCATTGTTTTCCTGTATTTGGCTAGAGTATATAGTCATTACATACTATGATTTCCCTCCCAGTCTTGGTCTTGGTTCTACTAGTAAGTATATATTTAATGTTCACTATCAGTTTAAGTGAATAAAGAAATAATGGTATTCTCAAGTTTTTTCTTTAATGAATTCCTTTGGAAAGGTTGAAGGGAAAATGTTTCATGATTTTTTTTGCTTGTTCATAACATTTTGTGTGTACTCTTTATATCTGAACTTCATTTTTTTTAACCTTTTTTCTTGAATATCTTAAATCTGTAACTCATTTCTTTTTGGGCAAAACATTGCTGATGAAAAGTCTGATTATAATCTTAACTTACAAGTCATATGATCTTCTGGCCTAAATCCTTAAGGATTTTTTTTTTATAATTTTACTAGACTATCTTGTTGGGTCATTCAGAGATTGATGCTCTCAGGTACATGGAGGGCTCTTTCCATATGTACTTTTAAATCTTTTTTAAAATTTCAGATAAGCATTTTTGGGTTAGGGTTTTTCATATTTGTGTTGTTCCTTTCTTTTGTTTTCTTCAGGGAATCCAGATTATTATCTTCAATATCACTTTTCCTTGCATCTTATTTAACTCTTTTTTAAATTTAATAAATTATTAGGAATAATTATAGATTGTTTAGAAATTTTGCGAAGATCGTACATAGTTCCAGTATACCTTTCACCCAGTCTTCTGTAATGTTAACATGTTACATTAGCAATGTACCAAATTTAGAAACCACTATTGAAAAGAAAGTTTTAGAATCTGTTTTGATGAGTTGTGGCTTTAAAGTTGACTGTAGCTGTGAGTCTTATAGTTTGAATAAGTAATTATATATAGTCATTAGTATATATAATTACTCTATATAATTACTCACATAATTATATATACTAATGTATGACCCTGTGTTGCCCTCTACTAGTTATACATGATGTTTCACATGGTTGTATGTATTTATGCTTGGTCCTATATTGCCCTCCTAGGAGGTAGTTCTTTTCCTTTCCTGTCTCAGGCATCTTTTTCAAATTGCTGTGTGCTTCTTAAGTCATCCAAAACAATTTGTTATAGAAACAGTTCTCGTTACTTCTTTCTTAAGAACCATGACTGCCCTAAACAGTATTAACTTACTACTCTGCATAGTCTCTGAAGCAGAGACTAATTTTAATTAAGTACTAATTTTGTACAAAACTGTTTATATTTCTCCCTGCTGAGGGTTTTCAAAGCCAAATAATAATTTATGACAGAATATAAAATTCAGCATAATCATTTAAATGAGCAATAAGCACTGTTCAGTTCTTTTTTTTTTTCCTGTCAAAGCATTCATATGGTTCTTACTTTTATAGAGTTTATGAAGTTGACATTCACCTGAATAAATAACACAGTAGTGGTTACAACAGTGAGTTAATTTTCGAATAGCTTTGGATTTACTTAAAACTTGCAGAGATTGGTATAGAGCGTTACTACTGTATATTCTTCATCTAGTTTACCTAATGTTAACATGTTACATAACCATGGTAAGTTTGAATTACATTGGTATGTAAACATTAGGTAAACTACAGATAGACTTCATTCAGATTTCACCATTTTTTCCTACTAATGTCTTTCTTCTGATTCAGGATCCAGTCATTTAATCAGCAGGTCTCCTTGTTTCCTCTGATCTATACCTGTTTCTTAGTCTTTTGCCATCTTTCATTACTTTGAAAGTTTTGAAGAATATCGGTCAGGTATTTTTTAGAGTGTCCTGTATTTGGCTTTACCTGTTGTTTTCTCATAATTAGCCTGGGGCTATAGGTTTGGGGGAAGAAAGAGAGGTAAGGTATTCTTCTTACCACATCATTAGAGGATACATGTTATTATGATGAATTATCAGTGGTGATTTTAACCTTGATCTCTTTGTTGAGATGGTGACTACCAGGTCCCTCTACTCTGAAGTTGCTGTTTTTCCCTTTTCGCATTAAATTCTTTGGAAGTGAGTCCCTAAGTCTATCCCATGCTCAAGGATAGTAGAATTAAGATCTAGTTTCTGGAAGGGCAAGTGTCTACATAGATTATTTGGAACTCTTTCTTAAGAAAGATTTGTTTCTTTTGTATCAAATTTTTATTTATTGTCTACTATCTACCTGAGTGTTAGAGTGATAGGTATTTATTTTTTATTTGAGTTATAATCCTAAACTATTATTTGTTTTGTGACTTGTCATACCTTTGGCCATTGGGAGCTCCTTCAGGTTGACTTCTTGTCACATGTCCCCATTTCATTTTATTTCATTTTATAGCACTTTCTTACTTTCTGGTGCTACAAGATAAGATCCTTCAAGCTTATCTGGTGTCCTTTCTGCCCGAACTCTGAATAACCAGCCATTTCTTTAAGGGGACCTGGTTCATTTTATTGGAGATTGGTATTAGAAATCAAGATCTGATTGCTGGATGTGCTTACCGCTACTGATGTGTTACTGTTTTTAGGACTTTTCAGTAGGTACAGCTAGGATATATATTCTTGTATAATAACTTATTATATGTAGTACATAGATATCTATATTTCTATGTCTACTAATATATATTAGAAGAGACATGAATTCCTATTGATATCTTTGACTCTAATCCAGTACTACAGGGTTTATCCTAGGCTTCTTTATTTGGTTATTTGTAACTTCCTTCACTGATAGTGAGAAACTTAGATCTCACTGACATACTAGTTAATTTTTTAAAAAGTTATATTTAAGTTTACTTTGGGAGATGCACAGTTCTATGAGCTTTGACAGATGCCTGTAGTTATGAATCTACTACCCCAGCACCATACAGAATAGTTCCTTTACCTTAAAATCTTCCTTGTGTGGATTTTTTCTCTCCACTTTGGGGCTGGGGATTAGGACTTGTATACGGCTAAGCACACGCTATACCACTGATCTACATCCCCAGTGCCTCCCTTATGTGGCCTTTTTATTGTCAACCACTCCCCCTTCCCTCAAATCCTGACAACTATATTGGCATAGCTCTTTTTCTATTTTCCATTATGTTATAAATAGAATAATATAATATGTAAGTTACTACATTTACCTTCTTCCACTTAGCAAAAGGCATTTTAAATTTTTCCATTTTGTGTCGTATGAATCAATAACTCAGTCCTTTTTAAAATGTTCTATTACTGCATTATAATTACACTTAATAGTGGGATTCACTGTGACATTCATAGATGCACATAACATAATTTGCTCCATTTTGTCCCCCAGTATGTTCACTTTCTTTCCCTCTTCCCCCTGATCCCCTTACCCCACTCTACTGGTCTCCCTTTTATTTATTTATTTTTTATTGATGCATTATAGTTATACATACAAGTGGGATTCATTGTGGTGGTTTCATACATGTACATAGCATAATTTGGTCAATTTCATTCATCAGTACCTCCCTATTCCCTTTCCTCCCTGCCCAGTCCCCTTCCTCTACCTGGCTATTCTCCCTTCTATTTTTGTTAGCTCATTCCTTTTTAATGTTGAATAGTAATGGCATTGTTCAGATGTAACCACACATACATTCACTAATTGAATATTTTGATGGTTTTCAGTTTTTGTGATAAACTTGTTTTCATTTCATTGGGTTAAATACTAGGAGCAGGGCTGGTAAATTTTCCAGAGTAGCTGTACCATTTTTCATTCTTTTCTGTCATGAAGGAAAGTTCCTGTTGCTTTAAGTCCTAGCTAGCATCTTGAAAAAATAATTAATTTAGCAATTCTTATAGTTGTATAGTGGTTTCTTTGTGCTTTCAATAGATATTTTCCTAGACAAATAAGGTTAAGCATACTTTCATATACTTATCATCCATATGTCTTATTTGATGAAGTTTTTGTTGTTATCTCTTTTACTTTTCTCTATCAGGTTCTTTGCTTTCTTATTGAATTTTAAGAAGGTTTTATTTTCTTTTAAAAATTCTGGATAGTTCTTTCCTAGATGTGTTATTTGCAAATATTTTCTCCCACTCTGGAGTTTGTCTTTATTCTTTTAATATTGTGTTCATAGAGCAAAAATTTTAAATTTAGATAAATTCCTGTTTTGTCAGTTTTTTCCTATTATATGTTGCGCCTTTTGTTGTGTCTGAAAACTCATTGCTGAATCCAAGGTCACTCAGATTTTCTCTGTTTTTTTTCCCAGAAATTTAAAATTTTACAGTGTAAGTTGAAATTCTGATCTATTTTTTATATAAGGTGCGAATTATGTGTCAATGATTACTTTTTTGAAGCTGTTCAATTATTCTACTAGTATTTGTTGAAAAGATTTTTCTTCAATTAAATTAAAGTTTGTACCCTTCTTAAAGATTAGTCGACTCATTTGTTTTTTTTTCCCCTAGGTTTTCTACTCTTCTGTTGAATTATGTTTCTGTGTTTTCACCAGTGCTATACTATCCTGTAATTCTTTATAAGTTCTACTTTTCTTGCATTTTCATGTAAATTTATTTTGTAAATAAGCTTAGAGTCAGTTTATTGATGTTTTCTAAAAGCTTGCTGGCATTTAGATTGGAATTGCAATAACTTTATAGATCAAAAATGGGGAGAATTGATATCTTAACACAGTGTAAAGTCTCCAAATCCATGTATGTGGGTTTTCTTCATTTGTTTAGATTTTTTAATTTCTTCTCTCCATTTTTATTTATTTTTTTCTTCCATTTTTAAATAGTTTTCAGCATATCAGTCTTGCACATATTTTATTAAATCTCTTCCCAAATCCTTTCCTTTTTTTTTCTCAATGCTGTTGTAAATATTATTCTATTAATTTCAAATTCCACTTGCTCAAGCCTTGTAATAGAAATTCAGTTGACTTTTACATATTGACCTTGTATCCTACAACCTTGCCAGATTCACTTATCAGTTCAGGAGCTAATTTGTGGTCATTTGATTGTTTGTTTTAGGAAATTCTGTTGGACCATCATGTCTTTTGCTGTTCCAATTTGTATGCCTTCTGTGTCCCTTTCTTCCTCATTGCACTGGCTAGTACTTCCAATATGATGTTGAATAGATATAGTAAGAGGTGACATCTTTGCTTTGTTTCTGATCTTATGGTAAGAGCAGTTAGTCAACATTAAATATGATGTTGGCAGTAGGATGTTTTATAGATACTCTTTATTAGTTAAGGACATTTACTTCTGTTCTTAGTGTGCTGAAAGTTTTTATTATGAATGGATGTTGAAATTTGTTAAATGCTTGTAATAAATTTATTACTATGATATAGCTTTTCTTTCTGAGTCTATTAATATAGTTAATTACATTGATTTTCATATATCAAGCCAGCCTTGCATTTCTTAAATTCCTCTTAGTTGTGCTATATTAGCTTTTTATATATTGTTGAATTTAATTGGCTAATATTCTGTAGAGGATTTTGAGAATTTTGTTGAGTGTGTCCCTGAGGCATATCGGTTCATTATTGTCTTATAAAATCTTTATCTGATATTAGTAGATAATGTTGATCTCATAAAAGAAGTTATAAAGTGTTTCCACCTCTTCTATCTTATGGAAGAGATTATATAAAATTGGTATTCTTTCTTCCTTAAATATTTGTTGTGACTCCTGATGAAGCCATGTGATCTGGAATTTTCTTTTTTAGAAGTCTTTAATGTATACATATATAAGTGTAAATATGTATGTTTACATATATACACATATCCACCTATGTGTGTTCAGGTTCTCTGTTCTTAGATTTTGGTAGCTTGTGTCTTTCAAACAGTTGACTCATTTCATCTCTTTGAATTTATGAATGCTGTTCTCTTTGAATGTATCTTAGATCACTAGTGGTATTTTGTCTTCATTTATGATGTTAATAATTTATTTTTTTCTTAATCAGATTGACTAGAACTTTATCATCTTTGTTGATCTTTTCAAAGAACCATCTTTTTGATTTTATTGGTTTTCTCTATTTTTCTATTTTCCATTTTATTAATTTCTACTTTAATCTTTATTTTTTAATTCCCATTTCCTACTTATATTGGTTTTAATTTATTCTTCTTTTTCTAATTTACTTGAGAAGAAGCATAGGTTACTGGTTTCAGTCCTTCCTTCCTTTTCTAATATATGCATTTAATAATACATACATTTTGAACAATGGTTATATTTAACTTTTAGTGAAATTACATGGTTCATCAGGAAGGCTTAATGAAAGAATGGGGTACCTGGGGGCACAAAAAAAGCAAAAGTTTGCTGAATCACAGGGCTTTCTTTAAAAAGTAGGGGAGGATTACATTCTGGAAGAGGAAGGAAGATTAAAAAATTCATTTTTGTGATTGAAACTGTGGTGAGAGGAAGGGCATTAAAGATAACCTTTAAGATATACTTAACAATTATGTACAATTATTTAAAGATTGTGACCTTGTATTTTATTTTTAAAAATGATATTAGGATAGTGATTCTAATCTGTGCTGTTGCAACTGTGTGACTATACTGTACACACTCAAATGCCCTTTTGAAGAAATCATCAGGCTGCATTCTCTGTCTAATACATATCTATATATCACCTGCATAGTTTTCTTATTGGTGATATGTTTACCAATATATGTGCAGCCTTGTCCATTTTGTTGATTCGTATGTTTTCCTTTTTCTACAGAAATGCTGAGCCGATTATCAGGATTAGCAAATGTTGTTTTGCATGAATTGTCAGGAGATGACACTGATCAGAATATGACAGCTCCCTTAGACCCTGTGAGTAGCTCTGTTCTAAATTAAACTGATGAGACATGTTCCATGCTCTTCTAAGGAAAATAATTTAAGATAGAAGTGTGTGACTATCCTTCCTCATGCAAGATGGAAACAAGGATTAAGGAAAATGTTAAAACTTTGTAAATGATCCTTCTCCTAAAATTTATGGCTTAAGAGGGGCAGGGATGGAAACCACATCCTGGATGAGATTTGAAAGATCTTTCTCATTTGTTCCTCTGGACCTGTTCAGTGCCAGATTGTTTTAAGGCTTCCTCCTCCTTGGGTACATATGTCTATTCCATAGAAAAGGTTTAAATGGTAAAAGGTTTGGGTTTGAGAATATCTGTTTGTTTGTTTACATTGATCTACCACTTTTCCTATATTTTGTATTTATTTTCTGAAGGAACCAAAAGAGAGGTCTATTAGTTTTCTGAAAAGACAAGGAATAATGCCTAGTGGTTAAGAGAGTTTTATTCAACTAAGTCTCTTAATTTAAAATTATGGGCTCCTCCACTTTATAGTTTGTGATCTTTACTTTCTTTTGTTGTTCTCTTTGGTAATCGGATTAGTCAACTTTTCATCACTGTGACAAAACTATCCAACAAGAACTTTGTAAAGGAGGGAAAGTTTATTTTGGCTCATGATTTCAGAGGTTTAGGCTATGGTGGGCCAGCTCCCTTGCTCTGGCACAAAGGTGAGGCAGAACACCGTGGCAGAGAGGCTCTGCTCAATTCATGGCATCCAGGAAGCAGAGAAAGACAAAAAGAGAAGTGGCTGCAGGGTAGATAAATCCTTCCAGGTCATGCACACCTAGTGACTCCTCTCCTCCAGCTCTGCCCCACCTGCCTCTAGTTACCACTCAGTTAGTCCATTCAAACTAGGATGAAGGTCATAGCTCTCATGATTCAATCATTTCATCCCCAAACATTCCTGCTTTAACACAGGAGCTTGTGGGAGAACACCTCATCCAAACCATAGCAGTAATATTAGATTAATATTCAGTAAAATGCTCAATATATTGTAATGGCTGTAAGTACTGTTGGCTCAGTTATAAAGAGTCTTGAATTTCAAAGGGTATGAGTTGGGCAAAGAATAAGATGAAATTGTTGGAATGAAGGAACTCCTGTTTGGAAGTTAATAACCTTTTCCCTGGCGTATTGGCAACTTTTTTCTAAACATTAGGAAGTACCTCAGGAATCAGACATGGAATTTAATAATAGAACACAAGAGGATGTTTTGGAGCGCCTGGCTTATTCAGAACAGTTGGTGGTAGAGCTAAAAGAAATTATTAGACAGAAGGATGTTCAACTGCAACAGAAGGATGAAGCTCTACAGGTACTACTGCTTTTGTTCTTTCTTAGAGAGCATTTGCTAAAGGACAGATACACCATTCACTTAAGATTTTTTTCTTCACTTAGATTATTAGAGAATCTGATTCTTATTAATACTATAATGTAATGTCTACTAAGAGGGACTTTTGTTTTGTGCTAGATAAATATTTATGGTGGATAAGCATTCATGTATTTGTCATTATTGTTCTCTGGCAGGAGGAAAGAAAAGCTGCTGATAGCAAAATAAAAAAAATAAAACTTCATGCAAAGGCAAAATTAACTTCTTTGAATAAGCACATAGAAGAAATGAAGGCACAGGGAGGAACTGTTCTGCCTACAGAACCTCAGTCAGGGGAGTCATTCTCCAAGGTATGGGTACTGGCTATAAATGTCTTTTCTGAGTCTAAAAAGTCTCCCAATATGGAAATACTTCACTAAGCACAAACATTTATAGTGGTAAGATAATAAAGCACTAAATACTGTCCTTTTTGTAGGACAAGACTTATAATTTGAGTGGACTATCTATAGCCCACACATAGAGAATGAAAGGCCTACAGAAAACATGGACATGAAATGTCAGTTGTGGCCTAGACTTTCAGAGAATTAAAAAGGCTAACAAGAATTAACTACTAAAGTGAGACGTTTGGAGAGGAGACACATACTTTTTTGGAGGAGTTTCAACTTGGAGGAGTTAGAACATTAAACTAGATGACCTCTAACTTTTTTTTCTTGCACTCTGAAATCCTTTATTCAGTGACTTAATAAAGAAAAATTCTGTGTCCTCATATGGCCACATAGTGGTAGATTAATGTTTTACAGATTTTGGACTGAATCAGTCAGATTACCTTGGACTCCCTGTAAGGGAAGCTCCCTATGGCTATGGCTGCCACCAGTAAAACAATTTACAGAGAGGACTGAGGAAAGGTGCTATTTTGAGGAATAGAGTATTGTTCCAGTACTTATTATGTTTCCTTCATTATATTCCTATTTAGACAGCTCTGTGGACAACAAGAAACTTCAGTTTTGTGCAGGGTTCAGTGGATATTCTATGGAGGCAGGAATGTCACATGTGCACATTGTAGTTGTAGAGTCAGTCAGACTTCACCCTATTTGAGAAATCTTATTTTCTTAAGTTCTGTCTGTTGTACTCATTGACCAGCTAAATTCGTATTCTCATTGTTCTCAGTTCTGGGGAAAAAATGTTTTCATCAGTTTTCTAGGCATAACCTTTAGGGAAACTAGCTAGTTCCCTATTACCTTGGTCAGTTGAGGACATTACTTTTCCTGAAATGATAACCTTGTTTAACTTCTCAAAAACTTATTTTAAAGCTTTTATTAGTCTTCTCAAATAACTTCTTCATATGAATTCCTTCTTTTCTTACTTTTTGGTTTTTCCTTCAACAGTTCCCCTCCCTTGTCTGGTAGCACCAACCTCTCTTTCATGTTATTTGTTCCTTCAAATTTCCCTCAGCCATGCTCTTAGATTTTTAAATTATTTTACACTTTGGTTTTTAACTAACTTTATTTTTAGCTCTGAGACCTTAAACATCCAACATCTTACAGTCTCATTTTCTTTCCCGGTTAAGTAAATGATTTCCAGCAGTCCCAGTCAGCGCCAGCAGTCAGTGTATACATTTATATAGTAAAACTATAACAGATTCAACACAAAGCCAGGTAATCTGAGGGAGTATAGTTGAAGAAATGATAGCAATCCTCAGATGGTAGACTATTACGTGAAAGAAAATGTAAAATTATTTTTTGTACTTGAAGTAAGCAGAATTAGTTTCATTTGGAGATTCAATAGAGAGACAAAATCTGGGTCTAAGGAAGAGCTTTTTTTTTTTTTTTTTTTTAAAAGAAAGACTGTTGAAAGATTTGAAGGGCTAGGGAGATAGCTCAGTTGGTAGAGTGCTTGTCTTGTAAGCACAAGACCCTGGGTTCGATCCCCAGCACCCAAAAAAAAGAAAGATTTGAATTTCCCCTCACTGGCCCTTTTCTGATGTTTTAACCCTCAGTTAATAGCAGCTGTAGTTTTCTGAACTCTAGCCTTGATTTTTCAAGGCAGCAAGACCGAATTTTTTGTTAAATTTTATTCCTGAATGGCACTGACTTGTTCTGCCTCAGTCTTAAGCCATCAGAATGGGAAGCTTGGTGCTACTTCTTCTAAGTATAACTAACTCCCTTCTGGTTTTTTCCTGCTTTTGGCTGCCTTATAATGTTTTCTCTATTTTCCAGAGTTTACAACTATTCTCTGAGGGAGAATAGATCTAGTAGAAACCACTTGGCCATACTAAACTGGAAAACCCTAAGACTCCTTGAGATTTTTCTTGTTTCCATCAGTTTAATAAAACTATAATTAAGTGGTTGTAAAGAGCAAATAGAACAAAAGATCAAATGTATATTAATTGTAATGCTTTTGAATGACTTTATCTGTTGCATTTTCAGCATGACAAGAGTTCTACAGAAGAAGAAATGGAAATAGAAAAGATAAAACATGAACTTCAGGAGAAGGAAAAACTAATTAGCAGTTTGCAAGCCCAGCTTACCCAGGCAGAGCAAACTACCCAGGTAGGGGGTGTGAGTTACCTCATGATCACAAGGTTAATGAATTACTAAAATCCAAGGGTTGGATTATCATATGACATATTTATCTATATGTCTATCAACCCCTCCCTATCTGCTTTACTATCTCCTTCCTTCCTTCCTTCCCTCCCTACTTCCCTCCTTCCTTCCTTCCTTTCCATTCTAATAATTTTATTAGTATATGCTTGGGTGTTTATCATTTTTAGTTGATATTTGTATCTACCTAGTATGTTATTTGAATATGTGGTTCACATATTTTTATTTCAGAAGTTTTCTTGAATTATATAGTTTGAAGTATTAGATATATTCCCTTATTTGATTTTCTTTTGGGGGAACTTCTGTTATTTGTGTGTTTGATCTTTGATTATCTACAATATTTACCACTTTCCTCAAGTCCTTTTTATCTCTTCCTTCCTTATAATTTCTCCAGTTTCTTTCTTTTTTTTTTTTTTATTTCACACAAGGCAATCTATTTTGTGTTTCTGGTTTTTTCTTCTATTCTGAAATTATTTTTTTCTTTTATATCAACTTCATGAGTTCGATTGCCTAATTTTTTAGTTTTTCTAATTCTTTTTTGTTGTTGTTTTTTGATTCTGGGGTTCAAACCCAGGGCTTTGAGCATGCGAAGGAAGAGCTTATCACTGAGCTATATCCCTAGCTCCTCTAATTCTGATTTATGTTTTTCTTTCATGTCCCTTATAATTTTATTAATTTTGAATTCCTTTTGAAATAGGTAGCAATTTCTTCTTGTTTTTTGAGCATGCTTCTTGTATGTTTTTTAATCACCTATGTTATTCTGCTTCTTAGCCTTTTTTTTTTTTAATACTAATTTCATATGGCATTTGGGCCTTGATCCTTATTTCCTTATTTTTGTGTGAAATTAGTTTTCCTGAACCTTTAGGAGGAGTCTTTTTAGGAAAACTTTTCTTATGTAATAGTTTTCCCTTGTATGTTCTTTTTGAGTCATGTTCAAACATATGAGAGCTAGATTTCTCAGATTTGTGACTTTCTTTCCCCTGTCACTTTGGTCTATACCAGCACTATACAATATGAATAGGTTTACTAGTAATATAAAACATTGGAGGCAATTCACTTTTCCCTCAGCAGGTGAATATGTCCAAACTATAATATATCCAAACATTGGAATACTAGTTAGAAATAAAAAAAGGAATGAATTATATAAACATCAGTAGTCTGCCTTCATTTTAAACTATACTGATTTTTGAGCTAGAAAAAATAATTCAGTTATAATTAAAGTAATAGTAAATGTTTATATTTCAATTCAGTTACCAATTGTGATTTATATTGGTATCAACTACTACTCAAACTATCTGCATTAAGTATTCAAATTATCACCTATGTAGTTTCACATTACTATATGGGTGTATAGAAAACTATTCTGCATCATTCCATGATATCAACTATGTGTATGCTTGTCACTTGAACAGTATCCTACTCAAGGCAACTGATAAGTAAATATAATCATACCAAAACAAAGCTGTATTTGATGGAAAAATAATTTATACTTCAGTTTTAAATTTAGTTAAAACGAAATATTAAGGACTGGGTATGTGGCTCAGTGGTAGAGCGCTTGCCTAGCATGTGTGAGGCACTGGGTTCGATCCTCAGCACCACATAAAAATAAATAAATAAAATAAAATAAAAGGTATTGTGTCCATCGACAACTAAAAAAAATTTTTTTAAATGAAGAAGGAAATTTTTTTCACATTAGTTTTATTTAATCCTGTATAGCCTTATGAGGCTAGTTGATGCTAAATTATGCCACATGTGTATAGAGTGTCTCTTTCTTCTGTTTCTATTATCCCTATTCTGCTTACATTTTTTTTTTTTTTTTTTGGCGGTACTGGGGATCAAACTCAGGGCCTTGTGCTTGCAAGGCAAGCACTCTACCAGCTGAGCTATCTCCCCAGCCCTTTTTTTTTTGTCAAGTGCTGGGGATTGAACCCAGGGCCTCACACATGCTAGGCAAGCACTCTGCCACTGAGCTGCATTCTCCAGCCTTGCTTAATTTTTATTTCACTAGTGAGCACTTTCTTCAGAGTACATGTTCAAGTCTTAGAAGGGAGCCCTGATGAATCAGTTTTGAGAGACCAGAGGGGCTAAATTGCTCTAGCCCTTTTAGTCCTCCATACTGTGGACCCCTTGCATTTACTCAGTATCGAAGAGTAGAAAAGCCCTGCTGCTATTCTGAAGTTTGCAGCTGTCCATTCCAACAATACTTTTTGGCTATTTTGAAGTTTTTCTGTTTTTAGAGCCATCAGATGTCACTCTGCCTTCACCATCTTCCTGTTATGCAGACTCTAATACTGTGCAGGTCTTGTGAATTTTGGTGGTTTATCCTTACTTGCTTATGTTTTAAAGTTTGTATGACTATCTTCCTAATTTTATTGAAAATATTATCCATGTTTTTTAAATTTTACTGTCTAGTTTACTGTCTTTTTCTATGTGAGGATTCAGAGAAATTGAAAAAAATTGCTCTCACTTCTTTCTTCCTCAGACAAATAATTTTTGATAATTCCTTTTTTAAAATCACAATGCAATTCCCTTTTGTGTTAAGTGGAAATTAGAAGGAAATATGGTGGGCATTTAGGATAATGAGAAAAGAAGGTCAAAGAATTAAGAATGCTAAACCTTTTGCTTAAATAAATACTTTTTTTCTTCTATATTTTCAGTTTGATAAAAGTTCTATAGAGATGGAAGAATTTGTAATGATGAAGCAACAGCTTCAGGATAAGGAGGAACTCATTAGCACTTTGCAAGCCCAGCTCAGCCAGACACAGGCAGAGCAAGCTGCACAGGTAGGGGCGGAAGTCACCTTTATTAGAATAAAAGTTTACAAAATTCAAATCCATTGCCATTTCTTATATGGCAAGTCAATTCAGACAGTTACTTTTAAAATTTTAGTACATGAAAGAATAGTTGCCGGGAGTGTTAAAGTAGAAATTAGAAGGGTAATAGAAGAAATTAGGTAAGTAGGTAAGTATGTCATTAGGGAACACTAGAAATCCTCAAAAAGTGTTTTTTACCTTGGTATGTTTGCCATAGCCTAATTGTGACTGTTTATTACTGTTTATGAAACTGGGTTCATACTAAGTTCGAAAAAGACTGATAAAGAGAAGCCAAAAGAAATACAAATAATTAGGTTTATTCTTTCCCTAAAATAAAATGTTAGTGGGAAGATAAATTATAATCAGAAGGTTACTTAGTGAGCATGTAATAAGAAAGTGGTGTAGGTTATATGATTCCTTGTTAAGTAACACTAATATGTGTTACTTAACATTATTCTTCATATTTATTTCTGCCACCAGAACCTGACTGCTTAGACTGACATCCTTAACTTCCTATTTTTCTAAATTTCCTAGTTGACCACCTACACCCATATTTTTCCTTTGGGAATGCTTTTGAATCACAACACATTTTATCCATGAAGTACTTTTTCACATAGCTAATCTTATCCATCAGATATATTGGTAACTTGTTATTAGTGGTGCCTTCTCATCTGTGAATGGCCTATTGCTATATAAATAGTTAAAATTATGTATACTGGAATCCTTAATTTTATCCTTCTAGCTTTCATTATGTCCTTTTTATGTAGCGCCTCGTACAGTATAGGATGGAGATATACAGTAGATGGTTTTTACCTACAATTTGCTTAAAATGTGGAAGGCCAAGATATATAACTATATTAACAGATCCATGATAATGTAAGAAATTCTAAATAAATGCCAAAGCAAGCAACATTACAGAAAAGTATTTTGACAGGTGAAAGATGTTATTGTGAGCATGACAGTTATAGAAAGTTATATAGAAAAGTTGGGATTAGAATAGACAATATTCTATAAGGGCTGAAGGAAGGCATTCTAGTCATGGAGAAGGGTGTGAGTAGTCTCAGAGAAGAAATATATCCAGTGCATTTAAGGAAAAGAATGTTAGATATGTTTGGCTAGGGAGACTCCAGGGCCTGCATGCTTAAAACACAGGATTCCAAATTCATAATGAGGTCAGAATTCCGATAATCAGAAATCATAAGGGTTTTTTGTGAAACTACCAAGAAGGTGAGCCAATGTTAATTTAAGGTGTTACAACTAAGAAATCAGTGATAGGTTAAGGACCAATGCAAAATAAGGAAACTAAAAGCTGGTCAGCATGCTCAACTATAGCTCTCAAGGAATGAATTGGCAGGCATCACAGCCTAAAGCCAAACAAAAACACTGATAACCCAGCAGCTCACAATCAACCATTTATTTACATTCCATCCTGTTAAAGACCAGTTACAGCCTATAAGTAATGACAGTTGAAAATAACTGTCTGGGAAGGTGGTTTGGGTTTGGAAGCACACTGAGTTCTTTGGTAGAAGCAAGTCTTTGAATATAAGACTAGAAAGATAAATTTGTATTTCCAATTTAGAGACTCTTGAATAAATGATACATTAGTTTGAATTTTCACTTATTCGACATGAGAATGCCATTGAATATTTTTGAGCATGAATGTGATGTTGAAAGAAGTATCCAGAGTTTAAGAGAAGTCTAACTTTATATTTAATGTTCTAATCTTTGAGAACTTATCAAAAATATGTTTGTATGTTTAAAACATTTCTACTACCCATGAAAATATAATTTCTAACAGTTCATTTAGACTGATTTCTGAATTTGATACTAGGCTTCCTCTCACATTTGAAAGTATGACCAGTCCCTTCTCTCCTCCAGTATTCTCATCTTTGACATTCAAAATTGAATCTTTAAAAAGTGCTGTCTGTAAATACTTAGTGTCTGTCTTTGGAGAGTAGTCTGTAAGATTTGTTTGTGAAATACTCAGGAAGTGTAACGTGTATAGTTTCTCTGGTGTGTATCTTCAGTTGAGTTCCATGCAGCAGGTGGTCCGAGAGAAAGATGCCCGCTTTGAAACACAAGTTCGTCTTCACGAAGATGAGCTTCTTCAGTTAGTAACCCAGGCAGATGTGGAAACAGAGATGCAACAGGTGTGTTGCTCAAACTCAGTAGAATGTCTGTCATTTCAGTTAACATTTAATCACAACATCATGGCCGCTTTTCAAACATCCCCCCTCCCCGCTGCTCTCCACTTGGACCTGGTGTGCTCCTTATTGGCTTCTTTTTGGTGTCTTTTTCTCCTGTTGCACATTATTTATTTTCCCTACCATTATCTTGCCTTTTATCCCTCTAATAAGGTTGTTAGAGCTCCAAAGTGGAGTTTAATTGGGGAATGTGTGTGGTAGTCAGAATTTGGTTTTTCCTTGGTTTGCTGGTTGTAGCTGCCTTCATGCATTGAAAACCTGATTCACAGCTTTACATCAATGAAGTCAGTTTTAAACTTTGAAAAAATTGGAGACAAAAAGGAATGCTTTTGAAGCTATGAAGTCATTTATTAAATCAGTAATTTTTAAAAATGTTCATTCAGTAAATTTTGAAAATTGACTTCATTGTATTTGAATTCACCGTCTACTAACTCAAAGGTGTTTGTTTTCACTTAGTGGGTAGTATAGTGTGTTACTGAAAGGCACTCCAGTGGCACTTGTTGTTTGATCTGCTTAATTGTTTTTGAGTGCAACTTCTTCTAAGTTCTAAGCAGTCTTTCAGAATGTACCACTAAGTCAAGTTTCAGAATATAATACTTATTTAAGTAGAACATTATTTGCATACACTTATCATTGATTTATTTATTCAACATGCGTTTTTTAAGTGTCCACCCTGTGCTTGATACTAGCAGAAGAGAAATGGTTCTTGCCTGCAGAGAATATTCTTTTTGGTGGGTGAGATATACATGTTACCAATGTTATTTAGGTACAAGACATGAATTATGTAATTCTGAAAGGTGCTTTAAATGTGTCATTTTTCAATAATTTTTAGAAGACTCTGTAATTCAGGGACTTGCCCTTTTCTGACTTCGGTGGTTGTCTGAGCTCTGGGAAAGACATTTTGGAGATTCTTTGTTGCTACTAGATGGGAAGCATGGCATGCTGGTGCCCCCATCTTTAGTTGATCATCTTTCAATCCAAAAATCGAAATACACAAATCTACATGACATTTTGAAAGGTAGAAAAATAATAGTGCTCATTTGTTAGCACATTGTATCTAAAATGTTTTTTTTTTTCAGAAATTGAGGATGCTGCAGAGGAAGCTTGAAGAACATGAAGAAGCCCTGTCGGGCCGTGCTCAGGTGGTGGACTTACTGCAGCAGGAGCTGAATGCTGCTGAGCAGAGAAATCAGGTACTGCCTTATGTGATCTTTACTGCCTATCAGGAGGCTGTTCATTTCCACTTCAATTTGCTAAGCAGCAGGTCTAAAAACCTATTATAGCCCTAACCAACTTGGTGAGACCCTACCTTATAATAAAATAAAGAAATAAATTAGGATGTAGCTCAGTGGTAAAGTACCTCTGAGTTCAATCTCTAGTACCAAAAAGAAGAAGAAAAAAACCAAGCCTACTATAAGCCTTTAGAGAATGAGTACCATTTGTTCATTCTTTCAACAGATATCTCTGATTAAGTGGTGGTGATGAACAAAAAATACAGTTCTCTTCCTTGTGGAGCTTACATTTCACATCTTTTTTGTTGCTCTTTTCATTTTAGGTCTGGAGTCCTACTTTCTCTAGAATTCCTATTTTCCTGTAGTGAGTTTCTTTTTCATCACCTTACCCCTTTGCTGTCTTAAATGATTCTTATGCATTATGTTTGGTCTCTTTGCCTGTTTTTGTCAGTTAACTTTCTGTTGGATTGAAGTAATCCCATTATATGCCCTTGAATCTAAAGGTGATCAGGGATTTTGTTGTTCTAAAACCTTAAAAATTCAAATATCCTGTTCCCTGATTCTTATGTATCCTGTCATTCCCTTTTCTCATACTGTCCTGATCTTCATTCTTATTAAAGAAATATGGATCTTTCCACTTTGTTCCTCTAGTGGCTGCTACTTTGGCCTCTCTCTGTCCTGTTTGGACCCATGCTTGACCATTTGGACTACTTTATAGCCCTTAGATTGATTCCTTGTCATATAAGTAGTCAAATTGTAATGCAGAATTGGTGCTACAGCCCACATTCTCTGCTTGTTCATCTGTGTGCTGCATGCTGCTGGAGAAAGTCAACCAATCCTCTCTCATTAGTCTTCAATTCTCCTTGAGGCAAGCTTTCTATCTTGCTTAGAAACATGTTACCCTTTCTTTCATCCTCATAAAACCCATACTGTGACCCCAAATGCCCCTCAGACTGCCAATGAGATTGAAATACCAGTTTTGCCACTTATTAGTTATCACACACAGATAATTACATCTAAATACCTTTTGGTAAATTACATATTAGTAGTACTATGAATCCTTATATCAACCCTATGTAATAGATGCTATTATCATTCATATTTTATAAATGAAAAAATTCAATCATGGAGAACTCATACATACCCCAGATCAATTTGGTAGGCTTCAGATTGGTAAAAGAAAGATAATAGCATACATATCATGAGCAAAAAACAGGATCACCTGAAATAGTAAAAGTACTTAGGACAGTGTTTGGCACATACTTACATTCTACTAAAATCACTCTAGAATCATTAAACACTTCTGAATTGTCAGATCCGATGGATACGTTCTAAGTTTCACTTTACTATACCTTTCTGCAATATTTGTTACTATTGATTACTCATTCCTTGAAGTTTTGCATTCCCTTGACTATTAGAACATGGCATTATCTTGGTTCTCTTTCTGCATCTCTGGAGCTTTTCTGTTTGTTTTTACTTCATAGACTTCTTTTCCTGCCCATTTAACCATGTTTCCCAGTATTGCAGACTAAGTCCGTATTGTCACTGTATGCATTCTTCTCACTTTTCCTCTTGTGGTAGATGGTGAGTCTACATCCCCAGTGCCACTAACATCTTCAAAATATTTATCTTCCCAGTGCATCTGATATATGTCCAGTTCCCTGCCAATATATGGGTATCCCATGAATCCTTTGGTGATCCCCAAGGTGATAGATATGCTAGTTACCTTGATCTGATCATTACATATTATACACAAATATTGAATTGTCACACTGCATCCTATATCTATATATATTTACTATGTCAATTAAAAATATATTAAACAAAAAACAAAGAAAACCTTGTATTTTTTATCATATTTCCTCTTTTAATGGGCTATTTACCTAAAAGAATAAAACTCATTAGACTTTTTTTTCTTTTTGTTTATTAATTCCTACAATTAACTAATTAGAACTAATTAGCAAGTGCTGAGTACTGTGGTGCACACCTGTTATCCCAGTAACTTAGGAGGCTGAGGCAGGAGGATTACAAGTTCAGGGCCAGCCTCAGCAACTTAGTAATACTCTGTCTCAAAAGTTAAAAATAAAAAGGACTGGGGTTGGAGCTTAGTGGTAAAATGCTCCTGGGTTCATTCCCAAATACCAAAAAATAAAAATAAAAAGTCATTATCAAGTTTACTGATTTTTCATCTCTTAAATAATTCTTGAATTCTCTTCATTAGTAATATCGGTAGACTAGTTCTGGCTCAAGAACAATTTTGCATGAAAAACATTTTTGCATGACAGGTTTTTCTCTGCTTCTGTTCTTCTCCCACCCCCCAGTGTATCATCTGTTTGGCAATCAGGGGGATGTCTCCAAAAATCATGTCTGACCAGAGTTCCTTATTAATTAGAAGAACAAATTCCAAGTCCCTTAACAATATGGTGTGTAAAGAGCCTTATGATTTGACTTGTGATTATTTTTCTAGCATCATCCCCTACCTTTTCTTGCCAGTCTTTTTTTTTTTTTTTTTTTTTTTTGCGGTACTGGGATTGAACCCAGGGCCTTGTGCTTGTGAGGCAAGCACTCTAACAAGTGAGCTCTCTCCCCAGCCCCATCGTCCCCTACCTTTTCTTACTAGAGCTTTACCTGCTACCAACTTCAAACTTCATTGATAACCCTGTTTTTTCTTTACCTCTCTGCTTTTTTGTTCTGTTTCTCTAAAGTACTGTCTTTTAGTGCCAACTTGCTTGGTTGAGTCCTCATTATTTAAATCTTAGATTAGGTGACTATCTTTACCCTAACCCATTCTTCTTCTCTGCTTATATTAATACCTTGTAAGTATCCCTCTCATGGCCTTTAATCTTTTGTATTATACTTATCTGTTTCAGTGTCCTTGAACTCTGAGTTTCTTGAGGGCAGGGACTGGATTCATTGATTCATTCAGTACTTATCAGGTACCACTCTATGTATATACTGTGCTAGGTGCCAGAGATCATTAAGACTAAAACAAAGTTCCTTCCCTATGAAACTTATTTTCTTATGGGAGAGACAGAAAATATAAAATAATGATACAAATAAGTATATGTGAGTACAAATGTCAAAAGTATCTAGAAGCAAAAATATAGGATCTTCAGTAGTAGGTTTGGTCCTAAGCACCTAGCCATTCTTCACCTTGAAGAAGCACTTGACTATGCTCATTGAAATGAAAGAATATATTTGTGGCTCATGACGCTTTATCTTTTTTCTTAGAGTCTCTCTCAGCAGTTACAGCAAATGGAAGCTGAACATAATATTTTAAGGAACACTATGGAAACAGAAAGACAAGAGTCCAAGGTTCTGATGGAGAAGATGGAACTTGAAGTGGCAGAGAGAAAATTATCCTTCCATAACCTGCAGGAAGAGATGCAACACCTTATGAGACAGTTTGAACAAGCAGGCCAAACCCAGGCTGAGCTGGAGTCTCGATATAGTGCTTTGGAGCAGAAGCACAAAGCAGAAATAGAAGAGAAGACTGCTTACATTTTGAATCTTCAAAAGACTGAGCGAGAGCTGCAATCTGCCTGTGATACTCTAAAGGATGAAAATTCAAAGCTTCTCCAAGATAAGAATGAGCAGGCAGTTAAGTCAGCCCAGGCCATTCAGCAGCTGGAAGGTCAGTATTTTCTTGCTTTTAAAGTCCTCACCTCTAGCACTTTAGTGACTTATACTTCTTATATTCAGGTATCTATTAATGATATCATTTGCTCAAACCATTTGAGTCCATAGGATTAAAAAGTCACTTTTGAACTGTTTATTGCATTTTTTCCTGCTCTGACTAAAGTAATAATCTGTCTTAATATTATAATTATCTCTCCAGTACTAATAACTGGTGATAGTGATGTTTCAGGTAATAAACAGAATGCTGTGTGAAACATGACTCTGATCTAAAAGGGTTATCGTTGAAATGAGTATCATTTGAATTCATTTGTGGGAAACTCAGGCCAGATCTATATACATAAGTAGGGGAACTGAATTGCATAGAGTCATTAATTTCAAATGTGAATCTCAATACTTTTCTTATAGGTAAAATTTTCTTTTAAAGAAAAAACTTTTAGCCTTTCAAAAAGTACAAAGAAAACTTTTTAAATATCTTGTTATACATTTGAGCAAATTGTTATGTGCATGTACAATTATGCACATAATGTACATCATGACATGAACATAATGACATAATGAATCCCATCATTATGTATAATTATAATGTACCAATAAAAATAAATTGAAAAAGTAAAAAACAAATACATGTTTCTAAAATTTTGAACATTTTAAAGTTTATAAATTAAAAAGTGAAACTCCCTCAACACCAGTAGTCTATCTCACTGGTCCTTTTCCCCAAATTGTAACCTCTACTGATTGGTTAACAAATAGTTAAAGGAAAGATTTTAGATTGTCTAAGCTGACAATTTGTATTGAAGAGCTGAGTATCAGCCAGAAAGCATTACATGGTAACATGGTGTTACATGAGCATGTTGTTCTCTTAACTGAACCAGGTTCATGTTTAAAACCTTCCTATGGAATCATGAGGGAACCAATAACACTTAAGTGGAGAGTGAAGGAGATAAAATATGAACCACAAAAACCATTTTCACATGGAAAGGAAAAATGAACTTTAAAAAACAATGCCCAGGCCTATTTTATTTCACCTTTGAAAGAGGTAGTTTACTACCTTTTGGTCCTTGAGAACATAAACACAGTTTAAAAAAATGTCCTTGGCATCGTAATCAAGGACACTGAACTAGTAAACAGCATATGATGTATCCTTAGAAGATAATAACTTTAAATTCTAAATCTCAGACTTGAAGCAGATAGCACTTCTATTTATTTGTTTTTTCTTTTCCATAGATCAACTCCAGCAAAAATCTGAAGAAATTAACCAATTTCTAAATAAACCAACCTTTCAAAAACATGAAACTGCATCACAGACTTCTTTCCCAGATGTTTCTGATGAGGGCACACAGGTAATTAAATGTGAATTTCTTATGAATATGAGCTATTTGTTTTTGTTGTATCTCTACTTGGGGACAAATAGTATAAACCTGTTTTTTTCTGCCTTATAAGATGATTTTTTGGGAGATGATTCTATTTGAAATGAATCATTAATGCAGTGTCTCAACAATGAATGATAAGAACATAGATAACAAACTCCATGGTCTCAGGAGCCTCTGATTCTAAGGCCTTAAAAATCTGTATTGGGGATGAATCATTACTTTTACTTTTATAATCAGTTTTCCCAATTCAGAAGTCAGCTTTGTTTTGGTAGACTGAGTTTTTATTGGGGTTAATGTATACAAATAAGCATAATCACACTTATGTCTTTTATAGAAATTATATTGCTCCCATTAAATTTATCAGAAAAAAGTTATTTGCCAAATGACTGCAGATTGACTGATATATTTTCCCTTCCTTTTACAGAAGTCTATGTAGAAAGCCAGATTATAATCACCAGAAGGCTGCTTATTGAGTATAAATATAACCACAAGGCAAATTAGTTTGATAATCCTAATTGACTAGTGCCAAGCTGGGATAACGGGTTCACCCACCTCCATTATAAGATTATACCCTTTCAAACTGACAGACCTATATGGTGACTGAGTTCTGTGTTCCCTGGGCAATACTGTGCACTGATAAAAATTTTTGCCTCTTAGTTTCTGGCATCTATGCTTTCCAATCTCTTCCATTATTCCATTTTCAACTTTTTCCTCCAGTGTTTTGTTAAGACATTTTCCAACCACTCATTTAAATTGAAAAGGTTTTGTAGGAAACATCTGTATACCCACCTCTAGATTCTCTATGTATTTGCTTTATCTTCTGTCCATTTATCCATCCTACCCATCTATCAGTTCATCTTAATTTTTATACATTTTGTAGTACCAAAAATCAGTACCTGTACTTTAAATATTTCAGCATGCATATCATTGACTAGATTTCAGTATTTATTTATAATTGAGGTAAACTAGTTGAGAAAATTCTTTTTCTTTTGAGGTAAGATTTACAAGCTATTATATTCATAAACCTTAAGTGTGCCATTGAATTATGTCAAATGCATACATCTCAGAACCCTACTAAGCTATATCATGTTACCATCACCCTACAAGGAATCTTCATACTCTTTTGTAGTCAACTTCACCCTTCTCCAGAGTCAACTACTATTTTGTTTTTTTTACCATAGATTAAGTTTGCCTATTTTACATTATATAATCATATAATATATGCTTTTTTGTATAAAACTTTCACAACATTTTGAGATCCATATTGTTGTATGTGTCATAATTTATTTTATATTGCTGAGAAATATTCTATCTTATGAATATAATATGTTTTCCTTTTGTGTGATTGTGCTGCACTTTCATTTTGATGGACACTTGGGCTTTTTCATGCTGTGACTATTATAAATTATGCTACTGTGATCATTCTCACACTGTTGGTATAGACATATGTTTTCATTTATCCTCCAGTAAGTACTAATTGAAGATTTGTTGGGCCATAGATTACATATGTATTTGAATTTATAAAGAACTCCCAGATCTTTTCCCAAAGTGATTGTACCATTTTATATTCCCATTTTAAATATATAAAAGTTCCAGTTCTCCCTATTTTTTTCCAGATTTGATAGTGTAATTTATAAAAATTTTAGCCATTTATGAGTTTATATTTCTAAATGATGTTGAATTTTTTTGTTCTTGAGATTCTTGGCCTTTTTGTATATCTTCTTTTGGTAAAGTGTCTGTTCAAGTAATGACCCCATTTTTAAAATCAAGTTATTTGTCTTTTTATTCTCCAGTTGTAGGAATAATTTATATATTCCAAATATTAATCAGTTATCAATATGTTTGGTAAATAGTTTGGCCCATATTGTGTCTTGTCTGTTCATTTCATAGCAATGACTTTGAACTAACGTGCATTTTAAAATTTTATAGTCTGTTATCAATATTTTATGATTTTGGTTTTCTGTGTTCTATGAAACCTTTTCTTAGCTCTAAGTCATAAAGATATCTCTTACATTTTCTTCCACCACTTTATGGTTCTAGCTTTCAGTTTAGTGTCTGAACCTTATTTAAATTCTTATGTATGGTGTTAAGATGTTTTTTGGCTTTGTTTTGTTTTTCTTCATGTGGATACCCAATTATTACAGTACCATAAGAGGCTTTCCTCTTTGTATTATTTTGGTAACTTTAATGAAAATTAAAGACTACTAGGTTCATTTTTTGAACTTTCTGTTCTGTTTCACTGATTTGTCAATCCTTAAGCCAGTGTCACACTCTTATTATAGTTTGTCTTAAAGTCAGATAGTATAAGTCCTCCAATTTTGTTCTTTCAGGATTGATTGGATTATTCCAGGTCCTTTACATTTGCACATAAATTATACACTCAGCTTCTCAAATCCTGTGTTTTTAAAAATCCAGATGGAATTTTGAATTAGCATTGTATTATCTATTGATCAGTTTGAGAATTGACATCTTATCACTACTGAACTTCTTAATTTAATGAATTACTGTATCTCTTCACTATTTAGATCTTTACTTTGTTTTAGCAGTGTTTTATAGTTTTCATTGGAGAAGTTGTACACATTTCAAAATTTATTTTAAAATAGTTCATATTTTTGATGTTATTTTAGATGGAATTTTTAAAACGTATTTTAGTTGTCGATGGATTTTTATTTTATTTTATTTATTTATTTATTTACATACAGTGCTGAGACTCAAACCCAGTTCCTCACACACACAGGCAAGCACTCTACCACTGAGCTACAATCCCAGCCCTAGATGAAATTATTTTAATTTCATTTTCCAACTGTATGCTGCAATTATGTCAGTATACAATTGAATTTTATTAGCCTTTCAGTCTGTGAATTTGTAAGTTTATTATATTAGTTCTGGTACCTTTTTGTACTTCTCTACAATTTTCTACATAAATAATCATGACATTTGCATATAAAGACAAATTTTACTTCTTTCTACTCTTTATACCTTCATTCATTATTTAATAGAAGTAACAAGACTAGACCTTTTTCCATTGCTCCCAATATTTAAAAAATATTTTTATTAGTGCATTATAGTTACACATAATAATGGGATTCATTTTTGACATAATCATATGCCTGCAATATAATTTGCTCCACTTCAGTTCCCACTATTTCCTCTCTCCTCCTCCCTCTACCTGTTTCCTTTCCTCTACTCTACTGATCTTCCTTCTGTTTATTTATAGTTTTTTCCAATAGGTGCTTTATAGATATATGTAAAGTTGAAATTCACTGTGGTATATTCATATATGTATATAGCATAATTTGGTCAATTTCATTCCTCTGTACTCCTTTTTCTGTCCCTTCTTCCCCCTGTCTTCTTCCAATGAACTCCCCTCTATGTTCATGGGATTTCCCTCCCTTCTTCCCCTCTTATTTTGCTGTGGCTTCCACATTCAAACCTGGCATGCACCTGTAATCCCAGCGGCTCAGGAGGCTAAGGCAGGAGGATTGAGAATTTAAAGCCAGCCTTAGCAAAAGCAAGGCCTAAGCAACTCAGTAAGACCCTGTCTCTAAATAAAATACAAAATAGTGCTGGGGATGTGGCTCAGTGGCTTAGTGCCTCTGAGTTAAATTCTCAGTAAACCACCCCTCCCCCCTCAAAAAAAAAAAGAAAAAAAAGAAAACTCAACCCTTACTTTTTGAATCTGGCTGAGAATGATGTTCTCCCATTTTTATCCATTTACCAGCTAGTTTTAGGTTTTTCATAAATGTCTTTTATTAATTGGAGGGCATATTCTCTTCTGTTCTTAGTTCAGTGAGAATTGGTATTTAGTCTTGTCAAATGCTTTTCCTGCCTTTATTGAAATGACCATATAGATTTTCTTCTTTATTCACTTAGTACTTCAATTTTTAAATATTAAGACAATGTTGCATCATTGGAATAAATCCTCCTTGTTCATGAAGCTCTATCCTTCTTATATATATTGCATTTGATTGACTAACATTTTCAGAAGAATTTTTATCCCATATTCATGAAGAATATTCGTTTTTAGCTTTCTTAAAAGAACCAGTTTTGAGCTTTGTTATTTCTCTGTTGTTGATCTGTTTTCACTTTTATTGGTTTGTGCTTGTTAGTATTTTTTTCTAGTTCCTTGGATTTATGTTGCTCTTCTTTTTACAGCTTCTTAAGATGAAACTTTATATTAAAGATTTCAGGTCTCCTTTTCTCATATAAGCATTTAAAATTACACAGTTCCCTTTAAGCATACAGTTTGATATATTGTGATTTTTTTAAAAAAATATTACTTAATTTCGAAGATTTTTATAATCTTCCTTGTAACTTCTTTGACCATGAATTATTTACAGATGTATTCTTTGATATCCAGATGTTTGTTTTTTTTTATCTTATTGGTTTCAGATTTAATTCTCACTGTGATTAATGAATGTGTTCTATAGGTCAGTCCTTTGAACTACAGGCTTGTTTTATACCTTCTATTTGATGATGTGAAATTTTAAAATTTTATTTTCATTTATTGACTTTTCTCCCTTTAAGGAGCTCTGTTAGAGGCACATTTTATATACAGTAGTCTGTACACCTTTAAAATATACAATTTGATAAGTTTTAACACATATATAGCACACAAAGCCATCACCTGTGAAGAAAATGAACATACTCGTCATCTCCAAATGTTTCCTTATGCCCCCTACTAATCTCTCCCTCACGTCTCACCCAACCCAGGCAACCTCTGATCTGCTTTCTGTCATTATAGCTTTCATTTTTTAGAATTTTTCTTTCTTATTTATTTATTTTTGGCTTCTTTTACTCCGCATACTTATTTTGAGATTCAGTCTATTCCATTTGAAAATCATTCCATTGTATTGTTGAGTACATTGTACATGCCAGTTACTCACTGATGGACAGTTTTGAGTTGTTGCCAGTTTTTGGCTACTGCAAACTAGTTTTTGGCTACTGTTTATCTTTTAAGGCAATTCAGATAACAAGAAAATAAATCTTAACTACTATTGCAGTTACCATTTCTGGCATTTTTCATTCTTTGAGGGTAAATCAGTGGTTGGCAGTCTTTTCAGTGAAAGGTCAAATACTAAATGTTTTAGGCTTTGTGGAGAATAGTCTTGGTTGCAGTTAAATCCTGCTGTTGCAGAGCAAGGGTTGTAGCTGTGCTCCAATTGAATTTTATTTACTGAAACAAGTGTGGAAGGCCTATAAAATTTGCCATATCCTGACTTCAAATTTCTATCTGGTCTCTTTTGCCTAATGAACTTTCTTTGACTTTTATGTGTGTGGTGTGTTATGGGTGTGTGTTTATGTGTTTGTATATATGTGTATGTATATTATAACTGGTTCTTAAAACTCTTGTATGATTGAAGTCATCTTTATCTTGACCTTACTAAAAATATATTGCAAACTGTAGAATTCTAATTTACAGATTTTTTTTTCTTTTGATACTTTAGGGATATTAGTCCACTGTCTTTTTTGCATTTTGTTTTTGACAAAAATTCTATTATCCTTCTCCCTCCTTTCCCCTCGCTGCTTTAGGATTTTATCACTGGTTTTGAGCTTTCGGATTATTATGTGCTTTGGCATAGTCTTAGTCTCATACTTCTTGTTCTTGGGATTCATTGAGCCTTTTGAATCTTTGGGTTTGAAGTTTTCATCAATTTGGAAACTTGTCTGCCATTAATTAGTCAGTTGTTTTTTTTCTGACCTCTCCCCTCATTTGGGAGCCCCAGGTTACACATAAATTAGTTTACTTGTAGTTATTCCAGAACTCATTGATGCTGTTTTTAAATTTTTTTTGTTTCCTTATGTTAGTTTCTGTTTCTGTATCTTTAAATTCACACATCTTTTCTGTGTGCAATCTTTAAGCTGTCGTTAATCTCATCTCATGTAGTTTTTTCAGTTTCAAACATTTTCTTCTCTAGAAGTCTGATTTGGGCTTTAAAAAAAATTTTAAATGTTTTTAGATTTTTTGCACATATAAGAATGAAATTTTAACAACTGTTTTAATGTTCTTATTTTTAAATTCTAACCTCAGGGTGAATACTGGGTCTCCTTCAATTGCTTATTTTTATCATTATGGCTTATATTTTCTTGCTTCCTGTGTGCTTGATAATCTTAGGGTAGTTATCAGACATTCTGTATGCTAAATATCTTTGTATTCACTTAGATATTTTGAAGCTTTTTAATGAAATCCGTTAAGTGACTTGGGAAAAAAGTTTGATCCTTTCAGATCTTGCTGCTTTGATTTGTTGGAAGGATTTGACTCAGTGCTCCATCATTTCTTATTACTGAAGCAAGATCCTGGTTGAGCATTCGATTTAATTCTCTGTGAAGAGTCAGTTTTTTCACATTTGACTGTGGGAAGTAGCACTCTTAAGAGGCCCTCTATGAGCATTATGTTCTGTTCTTTGATCTCTTCAAGTAGTTCAGGTAGCCTGGGACAGTTTACTCATGTTCATGTACTGCTCATGTACTAAATGCTTGTTGGGAACCCTCAGTGTATCTCCTGTGTAATATTCTGTGACCTCTGGCCATCTTTCTCTTCCTTGACTTGTAGCTGTGTCACCACAACTCAGGAGACCGGTTTTCCCCTTTTGGAGCAGATAGCCTGGAAACTCATTTATGGCATTAAGTTTGTAGGGTTTACCTTATTTGTTTCTAGCCTCTAAAGGATCACTGACTTTCATTGCCTGATACCCAGTATTTTAAAAACTATTGTTTCATTATTTCTTTTCGTATTGTTTTGGTTGTTTCAAATGGCAGGATAAATCTGTTCTAGGTTTTGCTTCAGTGGAAGCAAAAAACTTCTATTTGGATTTTTAGTAATATATGTCTTCAAAAGAATTTTGAAGTTGTTCCATAAAGTACGATATATATCCTTAGCCTTTCAGCCTTAGAATTAATACTGTACCACTTCACTTAAAATGTAGAAAATTTTACCCTATTCTTCATGCCATAGTTTCTGTATATATTATATTAAAAGCCATAAGCCCCAGCACTCAAGTTTAACATTTCAACATTAAAAGGAAAATTTTATCCTTAATACTTACCTGCATAGTTATCATTTGCATTGTTTTTTCCTCTCTTATGCTGAATAGGTATTGGAACACTCTATAGATCTCCTATCTGGTATTCTCTGAACTCCAGCATTTGCTGTAGATAGTTCATTGTATCCATCTGATATAATTTTTCTTTGCCCTCTAGAATAGTGTGTAATATTCTTGCAGTCAGCTCTGTTGGTAATAAAATATCTTAGTTTTCTCTTATGTAAAAATGTGTTTATTTTGCATTTATTCTTGATAAATGATATTTGTTACTGAATAATTTCTCTAGTGATGGTTTTTCTCTCAGGACATTAAAGAATACCCCTGTCTTCTGACCAATTTTTTCCCCCTCCAACAATTGATCATAGACTTTCAAATTATTGATCCTCTGTATGGAAAGTATCATTTTTCCATTAAGATTTTAAGACTTTTCTCTTTATCCTTTTCTGTGATGTACTTAGTTGCAGTTTTATTTATGATATTCTTGCTTTTCTTGAGTTTCTTTCATGTAACCTTATGTTTGGGAAAATTTTAGCCATTTCTTGAAATATTTTTTTCTACCCATTTGTTGTTCTCTTCTGGCATTCCATTTACAGTTATCTTGAACCTGTTACTATTTTCCCAGCTATCCCTGAGGTTGTGTTCATTTTTTTTAATTTTCAGATTTGATAATTTCTGTTAATCTATCTTCAAGTTCACTTGTGCCATCTTTCTTCTAGCATTAAACCCTATCCCTTGAATTTTTCATTTGAGGTATTCTGGGGGTTTTTTGTTCTAGAATTTCAAATTGATTCATTTATAGTTTCTTTGTCCACACTTAGATTTCATATCTTTTCATTCATTATGAATATATTAATTTATGACCTAAGCCTGGCTTCTTTAAAATTCTTATCCGATAACTACAAATCTCCATTATTTTGTGTTTGGTCTCTATTAACTGTTTTTTCTGGAGAATGAGTCACATTTTCCTTTTTTTTTTTTTTTTTCTGGTGAGTGATTTTATGTTGAATCCTGGATGTTGTACATGTGTTTTGTTCTTAAGAGTTTTTTCCGTTATGTATAACATTCTGAAGAGCTTTGATTATTTTTTATCCTCCAGCAATCTGGACTCAAATTACAAGCTCTGATCTGTGATAAAAAGCCACTAAAAACTCTGTGTAGTTATTTTTGCCTTAGCTGGCTGCTTTGAGTCAGTCCTGAAAATATGTAGTTCATTGTTCAGTCAGAAATTTGGACTAAATTTATACATAGAATATAGAGCTCCGTCTTGCTGATACTCTTTCTCTTCTCTCCAATTTCCCTGATAATGTCAGAAACATTCTGACACCAAAGTATTTTTTATTATTTTTCAAACTATAAATACCCATGGTTTCTACTGAGTTTTAAGCCTTGTATAATACAAACTGGGAACTTTGGTCTGTGCTAAAGCCATAAAAACCCTAAGCTCATTTCTTGCTATCTCTTTAGTCATCAAATGAAGGTTTGTAGTCAGGTAAGCCATAAAAACCCTTATGGCTTAAAAATTCTACAATTCCATGAAAAAAAATTGAGTAGAATAATCCCCTTAGAGATATAAAGCTAAAGATGTAACATAATTAGTTATATGCCTGTCATTAGGAAAACCTAACATTCTGGATACATAACTTAAGCACAAGAGAATTTTATTGTATATTAAAAACAGAACAAAAAAAGGAATGAAGGTTCTTCTTCTTTTCTTAAGAAACATATGTTCCTTTTGCCTCTGTTCCTCTTTGAGGATTCCCTCTTCCTGTTCATTCTCCTCCAGGAGAGAGACCTTGTTGCTTGGTGACATTAATCTACTTATATTGTTACTTGTGAACCTAAAAATATTCTTTCATACGCAATAGACTTGGGATTTCTGTATTTGTAATTCACACCTCAGTCTTACATTCAAAAAAACTAATGAACTGGAAGTTGGTGTGAAATATTTTACTTCTCTATCTTCAGGTAGATAACATTTCTTCAAAGATTACCTACCAGAGTAGATGCTATTTTTAAAACATTTTCATGGCTGGAGAACTTTTAGAAGACAAAATTGCTGGAAGCTATCTGGGCATTAGTGTGAGAGTTTTTCTTTGGAGAATCATTAATTTGTTGTCTTTCCATAATTTAGGCAGTCACTGAGGAGAATATTGCTTCTTTGCAGAAGAGAGTGGTAGAGCTAGAGAATGAAAAGGGAGCCTTGCTCCTTAGTTCTATAGAGCTGGAGGAACTGAAAGCTGAGAATGGTATGTATAAATAAAAATCATAATTCTCTCTCCTCTTATCCCTCAAATGCCTCTACTCTTGCCACTGTACATGTGTAACATGTAGATTTTCTGATTCTGTGATTATAAAGATCTTAGCACAGCTGATAGTTGTCAAAAATAAAATGAATACACACTAAATAGAGCATAGTACTAGTATTTGCACAAGTTTATACTATGAGCCATAAATACTGCAGAATTCCTATGTAATTTATATTCATTTGGGAATAGCCAAAGTATCTTCTAGGATGTATGAACTGAAGGGAACCTTAATAAGATAAGGAATTTTCAAATAGGCAAAATGAGGAAAGGAAGGACATTCATAGTAATTTATGGAACAAGGTAGCAAAAATTATTATAAATAAAAGTTTAAAGATAGATTCCATTTTGATTTTTGCTCATGTTGTATTCTGCTTAGAATTTGACTCCTTTCTTTATCTGGTTAACTTCAGGCCTTGACCAGAACATTGTTTTTCAGCAGTTCAGCCCTGTTCCTGGGTTTAATGTGTTTTGTGCTTCCATAACATCTTTGCATACTTTTAATGTTGTATTAGAATTATTTGTTTATATGTATGTCTTTTTTACTATATTGTCAGCTCTTCAAAGTATGGAGTATGAGCAGTTTAATCGAAGAGGCCATTCTTAAATTTTTTAAAAATCTTTTCTTTACCCAGAACCAGTATAGTACCTGGCAAACAGTGGCTGCTGAATAGTGTTCTTGGGTTGAACTGAACTTGTTAGCACTTTATTATATTGAACTGTATGTGAACAGTTAGTAAAAATGAAGACTTATCTCCTTCCACTTGTCTACTTCACAAGGACCTTATGGGATCAGTAGCATATAAATATCAATGCTTTGCTGATCTAATTTATCCTGGATTAACTGACTACTAGGCTTTATCTTCTAGGAGTGAGAATGAATACCAAGAAAAGTTTGTAAAACTTGTATTAAACTCTAGAGCCAATATTTTCAATATAACTATTTTGTATTTTCTACTTTGCTCTAAAGATTATGCTCCCTGATTAAACTATTCCTGCCATAAGTAAAGAAAGCTACAGTCAGCTCATTATTTAACCCTCTCAAAGCACTTCTTTGAGACTTTATTCATGATGCTTATTTTACAGTTTTGCTAAGAGTCCCTACTCTGTACTTGTGTCTTCCCCATGGTTTGGAGGTATTGTGTGAGTTCCATTCTCTATCCTGCAGGGATCATTGCCCTTAAGATGTTCTGTAGTGACTTTTCTGTCCGCTCTCATAGGTTATCTTTGCTTTATGTGTCATGTTCTATTCAATTCACTTTTGCACTGCCATTTCTACCATTGTACCCCTTACTCAAATAATCTTGTGAAGTGTCTGAACATACTGTAGGTACTGTCTTGAATTCATTTGCTACATAAATATTGTTTCCTTCATTCATATAGCAAATGTCTATGGTATCTTTCCTATGTGCCAGGAACTATTCTAGTTGCTAAGGATATAGCTGTGAACATATTAGAGGAGAAGATGGTCATAAATGTGTTTGAGAAAATATCAGAGAGTAATAAGTATTAATATACTTAATAATAAGTATTAGAATAAAATAATTTCAGAGAGTAATAATTATTAGAATAAACAGGACACTGCAAGCTTCTCTGGGGCAAGAAGAGGGCAGAATTAGAGAGATCATGGTCTGCCTCTCTGGGAACTTGAAACCTGAATAATGAAGGGGGGTCAACTACACAAGGAGGCTAAAGAGCATTTCTAGCAGAAAAAGAGCAGTGCAAATGCCCTGAGTTATGAATGAACCTGACATGTTTGCAGAACAGAAAGAAGGCCAGTATTTTCGAAGTAGAGTGAACAAAAAATGGACAGTGCAAGAGAAGGTTGGAGAATAAGTGGAGTCAAATGATGAGCACCCCATATACTTCGTTAAAATATTTGGATGTTGTGTAAAAGTATGCTTTTTTTTCTCCCTTAGTGTTTATCAGAAAGAATGTAAGCTTCTTGAGGTTATTAATATCAGTGCTCAATATGTTTTTCTTCCAAGTTATTACTACCCTTGTTAAGATGTATACATTACTAAGACCCAGATTCTGATCCCAGCTTTCTGTGAGCTAGCCATTTAACCTCTTCACTTCATGCCATTTCTTTGTTTCCTCATTTGATCATTGAGGAGATTGGATAGCTTCCATTTAGTGCAAAAATTTAATGTCTTGATGAATGTATATAAAAGTACATTGAGGACATGGTAAGTGTTGTATTAATGCAAAATATATATTATGAACACAATAGAATTATGGATAAATTAAGACAAATGTATTGCCTAGGCACTCCAGATTGTGCTACAGAAGTAACTGCTTCATCTTCCATGTCCTGGTGCCCTCCTTCTTTCAAGTCTTCCACTACTTAGCATTCTTCATGCAGGCTCATTATCATCACCCAACTCTATTCTCTCTGTTATCTTTTATATTCTTTTGCTACTTTTTTATTTTAATAAAGTAAATCATTCATCTCCCCAGAACTATTTTGCCTATTTTTTCTTCTTATTCTATTTAATCATTTCATGCATCTCAAATGCAATCATGTCTGTTTTCTTAAACACTCCAATATTTTCTAAAAATTTTATTTTGTGACTTGCAGAAAGACTATCTTCTCAGATTACTCTTCTGAGGGGTCAAAATAGAACCGAGGAGGCAAATAGTGAAGTCTGCAAGGTAAGTGGTGCATTCTTAGTATAATCAGAATAGGAAGTAGGTTAAGAGGAGGTGACTTCAAATCTTTGTGGTGTTGACAGAGAATTACATGGAGGTGAGATCTATTTCAGAGATTCATAATGGTTAGAATTTCTCATGTACTTGAGTCTGAAGAATTGGAATTCTTTGTCCTAAAGCAATGCAAATGTAGTAGCCATTGCTTTGTCAATCTCAAAGTTTCTCAATGGAGATTAAATAAAATCTCTTAGGTGACCCATCCCTCCCCCAGTGAGCAATTTTACTTAGGATAATATAAAAAGGGTGTCTTTGGAAAATGGAGTTTTTTATAAACTGAAAATTATTATAAGAAATATATGGCTGCTTAATATCATTCTGTTTGTTTAGAGAAACTTTTCCTCTGTGCTAAATACTGTGTACAGGTTTGGTCTCTAGAAATTTAAGTATGGTATAGGTAATGCAAAAAGCAAAAATAGATTTTAATGACTAAAATAGTGTTTATGAAAAAATAATGATATAATCCTTTTAAACTAATGAATAATTCGAAACATGAATCCTTTTTTCTTACTCAATGACTGAGAATGATGTCAAGATGATAGTTAATATTTATTGATTCATTCATATTTGCCAGCTTCTATTAGTAAGTGGCAGAGCTAAGATGTAAACCCAGTCAGTTGGGCTGCAGAGCTTGGTGGCCATTGCATTATTTGACAGTTCTGTTCTTTCATTTTTTGTTTGTTTGTTTTCCCAACAAGTTGGCATAATTTTCCTGAGGGGAAAAATGTTGTTATTGGCAGAGGAGGAGATATTACTGTGTGTCTTGCACCCAAGCCCTTTTAATAAAATGCTGATTAAGTCTGTCATGAGATTCACTGGTTTTTCTTTCTCAACAAAACAGTTATAGAGCTAACATTTATGGATTGAACAGCCTAACACAGTAATCTTTGTAAAATTTGGTTATTTGCACAGTAAGTCCATAATTTCATGCCCAAGTACTAATAGAGTTCCTTTTTGATTATTTGATTCTGGCAGTTTATCTGAATCTACTTGTTTGATAATCTGTCAGTTAATAGCTAATTCATCTAAACCTGTGTTTTCCATATTTCAGTGACTAATTTAGGCAAAGGAGTCCCGTAACTACTTCTGTGGTATAGGATGAAAATGAAGATTTAATTCATTTCCACTTCCCTTTTCATTTTTAAGCAGTTTTAAGGAAAAATAATCAGGAGTTTTAATCTAAAGAAAAAACTTTCCCATGGAAGGAATATCTAGAAAATGAATTCCAAGTTTCCTTAGGTCTTATGACTAGGTTGACCTCAGTATAGGATTAACAGAATCCCCCTAGGGGTTCAATTTGGGAGATACAAACTTGTTTTTAAAAGATTTAGCAGTTTTATGGTACAAAGGCAGTTGGGATCAAAAAATTTTAAGTTTGGGAAGATGCACAAAATATCAATGTTTTACTTATGCTATTTAAAAAATATTTTAAACATTTGATTAAGGTCTTTTCTTTCCTAATCTTTCTTTTTCTTATTTTTAATAGATCAGTGTGGTTGATACTACCATACCCAAGAAGAACAGCTCTTCTACCAAGGAAAGTGGACAAGATGTTCTAGAGAACACATTTTCTCAGAAACATAAAGAATTATCAGTTTTATTGTTGGAAATGAAGGAAACTCAAGAGGAAATAGTATTTCTTAAATCTCAGCTCCAGGACAAAAGGCCTGAGGGGGACCATGAGATCCTTAACCAGAAAGAAGTGCAACAGATGGAGGGTAAGGGAATACCTCTTGAAGATACAGCCCAAGATTTTCCCTTAGTGCCAGATAAAGAGAACACTGTTCCAATAGTTGAAAAAGAGGAACAGGCAAGCACTGAACTTCAAAATACAACATCTGAGGAAGTATCTTTAAATGACACTGGAATAGTATTGAAATCATCAGGGCAGGGTGATATTGATAAATTCCCTTCTACTGTGCCAGTTGCTGGTCAGTGTCATCAGGATGAGGTAGAAAGGCTAAAAAGTCAAATTTTGGAGCTTGAGACAAGCTTTCATAAAGCAGAAGAAATCTATGAGAAAAGTTTAGATGAGAAAGCTCAGGAAATTAGCAGCCTAACCCAAGTGATCGAGGAGTTTAAGAAGAATGCTGAGGACACCAGCAGTGCACTCACTACTTTGTCAGAAGAAAGAGACAGACTTCTTTCTCAAATAAAGGAACTTAATGTCTTAGCAGAGCTGAGGGCTCAGGTAAAACAACTGGAAGCTAACCTCGCAGAAGCAGAAAGGCAAAGAAGACTTGACTATGAAAGCCAAACAACTCAGCACAACCTGCTCAATGAACAGATTCACAGTCTTAGCATGGAAGCCAAATCTAAAGATGTGAAAATTGAAGCTTTGCAGAAAGAACTGGATGATGTGCAGCTTCAGTGTTCTGAGCAGAGCACACTAATAAAAAACCTGCAAAGCCAGCTGCAGAAGAAGGAAAATGAGGTGCTGGAGGGGGCAGAACGTGTGAGGGGCATCTCCAGTAAGATGGAAGAACTTTCACAAGCTCTTTCACAGAAGGAACTTGAAATAGCAAAAATGGATCAACTCTTACTGGAGAAAAAGAGAGACGTGGAAACCCTCCAGCAAACTATAGAGGAGAAGGATCAGCAAGTGACAGAAATCAGCTTCAGTATGACAGAGAAAATGGTTCAACTGAATGAAGAGAAGTTTTCTCTGGGGGTTGAAATTAAGACTCTCAAAGAACAGTTGAATTTATTATCCAGAGCTGAAGAAGCAAAAAAAGAACAAGTAGAAGAAGATAATGAAGTTATTTCTGGCCTTAAACATAATTATGATGAGTCAAGCCCAGCGGGGATAATAAGTAAAGAAGAACTACAGCATGAATTAGACCGTCTAAAGAAAGAAAGTGAGCAGAGAAAGAGAAAGCTCCAGGCAGCTCTTATTAACAGAAAGGAACTTCTACAAAGAGTCAGTACATTAGAAGAGGAGTTGGCCAAAGTAAGAGATGAATCTAGGAAAGAGATTCCACTCAATGAGACTGAGAGAAGGGAAATGGAGGAAGATAAGGAAAACAAAGAAGACTCGGAAAAATGTGTGACTTCTAAATGCCAAGAAATAGAAATTTCTTTAAAACAGACAATTTCTGAAAAAGAAATGGAACTACAGCATGTAAGGAAGGATTTGGAAGAAAAGATGGCAGCAGAGGAACAATTACAGGCTGTAGTCCAACAGATGAATCAAAATTTGCAAGATAAAGCAAACCAAATAGATTTGCTCCAAGCAGAAATTATTGAAAACCAAGCAGTTATCCAGAAGCTAACCATAGGGGCCAAGGATGCAGGTGATGGAGACTCTACCACACCTATAAAAGAAACAGTGGTGAGCAGCCCACATGCTGCAGGTAGTGGAGAACACTGGAAACCAGAACTGGAAGAAAAGATCCTGGAACTTGAAAAAGAAAAGGAGCAACTGCAAAAGAAGCTTCAGGAAGCCTTAACCTCACGTAAGGCAATTCTTAAAAAGGCACAGGAGAAGGAAAGACATCTTAGGGAGGAGCTAAAGCAACAGAAAGATGATTATAATCGCTTGCAAGAACAGTTTGATAAGGAAAGCAAGGAAAATAAGGACATTGAAGACCAGCTAATGCAACTCCAGATTCAACTAAGGGAGTCCATAGACAGAAAACTTCCAGGTACTGACCAGCAGGAACCAGACTCTCCTGCTCAAGGTTTATTCAAAGCCACTGAACAGCATCCCACTCAGCCTACTTTAGATTCTGACTTGTGCACACGCTTGCTTTCTCAATGTGGAGGTGAAAATACTCTACAGGACCATACCTCTATTGCCCAAATTAAGGCCTATCTGAAAGAAATAGAAGCTGAGAAAGAAGAGTTAAAATTGAAAGTTAGTTCTACAACAAGGGAGCTTACTAAAAAGTCAGAAGAGGTATTTCAGTTACAAGAGCAGATAAATAATCAGGGTTTAGAAATCCAGAGTCTGAAGGCAGCATCCCATGAAACTGAAGCTCACATAGAGAGCCTGAAGCAGAAATTGGAAAGCAGTCAACTAGAAGTTGCTGGCCTAGAACACTTTAGAGCATTACAACCCAAACTAGATGAACTCCAAAATCTCATAAGCCAAAAGGAAGAAGAGGTTAGCCACCTATCTGGACAGCTCAGTGAGAAAGAAAAAACCCTTACTAAAGTACAGACAGAAGTAATAGAACAGGAGGATTTAATTAAGGCTCTCCACACACAGCTGGAAATGCAGGCCAAAGAGCATGACGGGAGGATAAAGCAGTTACAGGTAGAAATTTGTGAAATGAAGCAGAAGCCAGAAGAGATTGCAGAAGAAAGCAGAGCAAAGCAACAAATACAGAGGAAACTACAAGCTGCACTTATTTCCCGAAAAGAAGCACTCAAAGAAAATAAAAGTCTCCAAGAGGAGTTGTCTTTGGCTAGAGGTACCATCGAACGCCTCACCAAGTCTCTGGCAGATATGGAAAGCCAAGCTTCTACTCAAAATAAAGAAAAAGATACACTTTTAGGAAGGTTAACTCTTCTTCAGGAAGAAAGAGACAGACTCATTACAGAAGTGGATAGATCTTTACTAGAAAATCAAAATCTCAGTGGCTCTTGTGAAAGTCTGAAACTAGCTCTAGAGGGTCTTACTGAAGACAAGGAAAAGTTAGTGAAGGAAATTGAATCTTTGAGATGCTCTAAGATTGCAGAAAGCACGGAATGGCAAGAAAAACACAAAGAATTACAGAAAGAGTATGAGATTCTTCTGCAGTCCTATGAGAATGTTAGTAATGAAGCAGAAAGAATCCAGCATGTGGTGGAAACTGTGAGACAAGAAAAGCAAGAGCTATATGGCAAGTTAAGAAGCACAGAGGCAAACAAGAAAGAGATAGAAAAGCAGTTGCAAGAAACTGAACAAGAAATGGAGGAAATGAAAGAAAAAATGAGAAAGTTTGCTAAATCTAAACAACAGAAAATCCTAGAGCTAGAAGAAGAGAATGACCGGCTTCGAACAGAAACACACCCTGAGGGAGATACAGCAAAAGAATGCATGGAAGCACTTCTTGCTTCTAATTCCAACATGAAGGAGGAACTAGAAAGGATCAAAACAGAGTATAAAACCCTTTCAAAGGAGTTTGAGGCTTTAAAGACCGAGAAGGACATTTTAAATGTAGAGGTTCAAGATTTGAAACATCAGGTAGAAGATAATGTTTCTAAACAAGCTAGCTTAGAGGCCACTGAGAAACCTGGAAACCAACAGGATATCACTGAAGGGCCAACACAGCCTGTACTGGGTGAGGGTCAAGGGCAAGACTCTGCAAGCATGAGCACAAAGCCTGAAGGTGCTGAAGCTGTTCTATCAGAGAACAGTGCCAAACCGGACATTAGTGAGAATTTTAGTTCCCATGATGAAATTAATAACTACCTACAGCAGCTTGATCAGTTTAAAGAAAGAATTGCTGAATTAGAGGAGGAGAAGCAGAAAGACAAAGAATTTAGCCAATCTCTGGAAAATGAGAAAAATGCCTTACTGAATCAAATATCGGCAAGGGATAGCGAACTAAAATTGCTTCAGGAAGAAGTAGCCAAAGTAAACGTGTTAAATCAGCAAATCCAAGAAGAACTCTCCAGAGTTACCAAATTAAAGGAGACAGCCGAAGAAGAGAAAGACGACTTGGAAGAGAGGCTCATGAATCAATTGGCAGAACTTAATGGAAGCATTGGGAATTACTATCAGGATGTTACAGATGCCCAAATAAAAAATGAGCTACTGGAATCTGAAATGCAGAACCTTAAAAGGTGTGTGAGTGAATTAGAAGAAGAAAAACAACAATTAGTCAAGGAGAAAACTAAGGTAGAATCAGAAATACGAAAGGAATATTTGGAGAAAATACAAGGTGCTCAGAAAGGACCTGTTAATAAAAGCCATGCAAAGGAACTTCAGGAGTTGTTGAAAGAAAAACAACAAGAAGTAAAGCAGCTGCAGAAGGACTGCATCAGGTATCAAGAGAAGATTAGTGCTCTGGAGAGGACTGTTAAGGCTCTAGAATTTGTTCAAACTGAATCTCAAAAGGATTTGGAAATAACCAAAGAAAATCTGGCCCAAGCAGTTGAACACCGCAAAAAGGCACAAGCAGAATTAGCTAGCTTCAAAGTGCTGCTGGATGACACACAAAGCGAAGCAGCAAGAGTCCTAGCAGACAATCTCAAGTTGAAAAAGGAACTTCAGTCAAATAAGGAATCAGTTAAAAGCCAAATGAAACAAAAGGATGAAGATCTGGAGCGAAGACTGGAGCAGGCCGAAGAGAAACACCTGAAAGAGAAGAAAAATATGCAAGAGAAACTGGACACTTTGCATAGAGAAAAAGTTCACTTGGAAGAGATGCTTGGAGAGATTCAGGTTACTTTGAACAAGAAAGACAAGGAAATGAAGCAACTGCAGGAGAACTTGGACAGTACTGTGGCCCAGCTTGCCGCCTTCACTAAGAGTATGTCTTCCCTCCAGGATGATCGGGACAGGGTGATAGATGAAGCCAAGAAATGGGAGAGGAAATTTGGCGATGCTATTCAAACTAAAGAAGAAGAAATTCGACTCAAAGAGGAAAATTGCAGTGTTCTAAAAGACCAACTTAGACAGATGTCCATCCATATGGAGGAATTGAAGATCAACATTTCCAGGTAAATGCTTAATAATTTTTTTCCTTCCGAGGTAATTGAAAACAATAAATTATTCCTATTCCCTTTAGGATTATGGGACTACTTTTGGATTAAATTCCCTTAGAAGATACATCTCTTTCACTTCTGACTTTTGTTTGTTTGCAAGGAGCTTCCTACTACAACATGAAAACATATCTTTTTTTCCTCTCTAATAAGGGATCTCTTAGGTTTCTCTTTCTTTTCATTTCCATTTCTGGATTTCTTGACCACCAAACTACCCTTCTCTGGGTTTCTACCACAGTTGACTCCCAAATTATTTTTTTTCTCTCCCTTATAGTCCACATTAATTTATACTGCATATGCCCATTAGAATTATTTTCCTCAACCTCCAAATTTATGATCACTTTTCAAGCTCAAGAACTTACAATGTCCACCACTGTTTGTACTCTTCCACTTCTAATAGGATCCTTCTGTTTTCTACCTCTTATAACAAGATTATTTCTTAAAGAGACCAAACATTGGCTTGTTGGAACAAAGTTTTAAAAAATACAGGGAGAAAATGTTACTTTTCTCAGTGTCCAAAACCATGTCACTGAAAGAAGTAATATATTTTGGAGTTTATGATTTAAATCTGTGAATCCTTAGGTATGATATATCTTTAATACATTGAGTAGACGAGTGTACAGATACAGAGAAAAGTAATATCTCATTAAAAATTTAATGCTGTCATTTATGAATATTGATTTATTTGTAGATCTGTTCAGCATAAGTTGCAATGCAATATTTATTCCATAGGTATAATATTCCTTGAACTCTAGTTAATTACTCCCCCCACTCCCATCTCTTTTTTAAGGCTTGAACATGATAAGCAGATTTGGGAATCCAAGGTCCAAACTGAGGTCCAGCATCAACAAAAGGTCTGTGATGCTCTCCAGGGGGAAAACAAAGAACTTTTGTCCCAGCTGGAAGAGACTCGACACCTATACTACAATTCTCAGAATGAATTAACTAAGTTGGAATCAGAACTTAAGATTCTCAGAGACCAATCAACTGATTTAAATAACTCTTTAGAAAAATGTAAGGAACATAAAGAAACTCTTGAAGGGATCATAAAGCAACAAGAAGCTGATATCCAAAATTGTAAGTTCAGGTATGAACAACTAGAAACTGATCTTCAGGCCTCCCAAGAACTGACCGGCAGGCTGCATGAAGAAATAAATATGAAGGAGCAGAAGATTATAAGCCTGCTTTCTGACAAGGAAGAGGCAGTCCAGGTAGCTGTTGCTGAATTGCATCAGCAGCATGATAAAGAAATTAAAGAACTGGAAAACCTGCTGTCCCAGGAGGAAGAGGAGAATATTGTTTTAGAAGAAGAAAACAAAAAAGCTGTTGACAAAACCAATCAGCTTATGGAATCACTGAAAACCATCAAAAAAGAAAACATTCAGCAGAAGGCACAGTTGGATTCCTTTGTTAAATCCATGTCTTCTCTCCAGAATGACCGAGACCGCATAGTAAGTGACTATCAACAGCTGGAAGAGCGACATGTCTCTATAATCCTGGAAAAAGACCAACTCATCCAAGAAGCTGCTGCTGAGAATAATAAGCTTAAGGAAGAAATTCGAGGCTTGAGAAGTCATATGGATGATCTCAATTCTGAGAATGCCAAGTTGGATGCAGAACTGATCCAATATAGGGAAGACCTGAACCAAGTAATATCAATAAAGGACTGTCAGCAAAAGCAACTCCTTGAAGCTCAACTTCAGCAAAATAAGGAGCTGAAAAATGAATGTGCTAAGTTAGAAGAAAAACTAAAGGAGTCCGAGGAAGCAAAGGAGTATCTACAGAAGTCCTCTGATGTCCTCCAAGAGGAGAAACAAGGTTTATCTAAGGAGATTGAGAGCTTGAAAGTATCCATATCCCAACTAAATAGGCAAGTGACAACCTTGCAAGAAGAAGGTACTTTAGGTGTGTACCATGCCCAATTAAAAGTAAAAGAAGAGGAGGTTCAGAGGTTAAGTACAATGCTTTCCTCCTCTCAGAAGAGAATTACAGAATTGGAAGAGGAATTGGTTCATGTTCAAAAAGAAGCCACCAGGAAAGTAGGTGAAATTGAAGATAAACTAAAGAAGGAATTAAAGCACCTTCATCATGATGCGGGGATAATGCGAAATGAAACTGAAACAGCAGAAGAGAGGGTGGCAGAGTTAGCAAGAGATCTGGTGGAGATGGAACAGAAATTACTTGTGGTCACCAAAGAAAATAAAGATCTCACAGCACAAATTCAGTCTTTTGGAAAGTCTATGAATTCCTTACAAAATAGTAGAGATCATGCCAATGAGGAACTTGATGAACTGAAAAGGAAATATGATGCCAGTCTGAAGGAATTAGCCCAACTAAGAGAACAGAAGGGCCTCTTACCCAGAGAGAGCGATGCTGTTCTTTCTCAAACTGCTTTTCCATTGAATGGCACTGAGGAGAACAATCTGTCTCGCCTTGAGAAACTTAACCAACAGCTCATATCCAAAGATGAGCAACTGCTTCAATTATCCTCACAACTAGAAGATTCTTTCAACCAGGTGCAGTCCTTTTCCAAGGCTATGGCCAGTCTACAGAATGAGAGAGATCACCTGTGGAATGAGCTGGAGAAATTCCGAAAGTCAGAGGAAGGGAAGCAGAGGTCTGCAGCCCAGCCTGTCTCCAGCCCTGCTGAAGTTCAGAGTTTGAAAAAAGCAATGTCTTCACTCCAAAATGACAGAGATCGACTAGTGAGTGTCTAGTTTCCTCTTTCAGATCTATGTGTGAGAGTTTCTGAATCTTTCTTTAAATTGATTTTTATTTTTCATTTTAAAAAATATTTTTTAGTTGTTGGTGGACCTTATTTATTTATTTATTTATATGCAGTACTGAGAATCAAACCCAGTGTCTCACACATGCTAGGCAAGTGCTCTACCATGGAGTCACAATCCCAGCCCCTGATTTTATTTCTATAGGAAAGGATAAACATTTTTATATGTATTATCTAGACACTCAAAGAAAGACAGTGTTATATATCCCACATTTCTGTTTGGTCTTAGAGAAATGCAAAAATATTATACATTTCCATTACCTTTTAAAAAAATCAAAAAATTATTTGCACAAAACTCTCTATTGGTTTTAAAAGGACCATGAGAATGGAGAGTTGTTTTACATATTTCATAAACACATGCAGAAACAAAATGTTTCCAGAATTTGTCCTAATTTAATTGAAAGAAAGTATATGGATCACTTAGTGCCTTCTTAACAGTGACATTTAAAAATAGATTATCTGGTAACATTTGGGGTAAAAAGGACTCAGCTCATCCCAAAAATGTAAACCAGCCAGGCATGGCAGAGCATGTCTGTAATCCCAGTGACTGGGAATGTGAGACAAGAGGATTTCAAGTTCTAGGCCAGCTTCATCAATTTAGTGAGACCCTGTCACAAAAATTTTTATAAAAAGGGCAGGGGATGTAGCTTAATGGTAAAGTACCCATGGGTTTAATCCCCAGTATAAAAAGAGAAGATAAGAAACCAACAAATTCATCAAGGAAAAAGTTAAATATAAAAAATTAGTTTAAGGATTTTTTTTGGGGGGGATTGTTTGTAAGCTGAACCATTAGCTTTTTTTTTTTTTTTTTTTTTTTTTTTTTAGTTGCAGATGGACACAATACTTTTATTTGGTTTATTTAGTTTTATGTGGTGCTGGGGATTGAATGTGCCTTGCACGTGCTAGGCAAACGCTCTACCACTGAGCCACGACCCCAGCCCAAACGTTTTCTTTTAATACTCAGCTTTTTTCAGTGATAAAGTCAAGGAGAAATTCTAATGTTGAAATTTTGCTCCTTTTCTTAAAAGCCAGGAGTTTATCCAGGTGTGTGTGTGTGTGTGTGTGTGTGTGTGTGTATTTTTCCTGAAAACTTTTAGGTCATCAAGATTCAGAGGCCAATCAGGTTGTCAGGGAATTCTACTTTGTGGCATTACTATTTTCAGTTTCATGACAGTCTTTTAACTTGATTAAGGCCATGTGCTTCCAGGAAAATAGTCCTTTAAAGGTTCAGATTTTCAATTTTCAAATGTGACCCATGCCCAGAATCTGAAAATTATAGTTTTTAAATTGGCCCTAGTGAAAATTTCAGATATTTTACCCTAACTGTAGTCTTACACAAATTTTTCCCTTCCTGTGTAAGTAATGTATTCATTCCTATTATATTTAATATCCAATGTTTTATAAATAACCTTTTCCCTATTATAATTTGAACAAAGCACCCTTTTTCAGGTCTGGCTTTGACATCAGCAGTTTTTTCTTGTTTGCATTTTGAAAATACTCAGCTGCTTTGTCCTAGGAACTTGGCATTTTATGAGTCTTTTCAGAACACAAATGCAAAAGCTTCTCTTCACCAGGACAGTGGTATATACCTCAAAGCTGTGCCAGTATTGATTTATCTTCTAAGTCAGAACCTTTTTCCTGAAACTGTTAGGACAGAGTCCGAATTAACCATGTTTCATTCAGTGAATTATTCTAGTAGTCTTATCTATTGTAAATACTAAGTACTAAACTTTATCTTAATCCCAGCTCCACATTTTTGTTTGCTGGTTATTGATAAGCCAAGCCAATTTAAAACATGGTTATTTCCTTGTTTCTAAAACTCAAAGTCATATTCTTCTGTTCTCTCAGACTTAACACTGTCTATGATTTTATTTCATTTAACTATCAAAGTCTATCATTTCTTTATTCAGAATGTGCCCCCAAATGTCTTTCATTTTCATCTTTAATATTCTAGGATAATATTATCATACCCTTAAACTATTATAATAATCCTGCTTTTGGTTTGTCACAGCTCTAGTAGGTGATAAATGTACCATGGGCAAATACCATTGCTGAATAAATCCTTCTGAAACTTTACTATCTTGTTAATGCCCTACTTAAAAACCTTTAAAAGTTATACCATCTCTAGAATAGGTTTCGGATTCAAACACCTGAATCTGGCATTTGAGATCTTATAATTTGTGTCTTTCTTTCCAGTCTTCCTTTTACTGGTCCCTACTCATACTGTTCATCCTAGCCAAAATGACCTTCTCAGTATACAATAATTATATCTGGTATGTCCTACTACCCATATTATCATCCTCTCAGCCAAATTATCCTGGTTTCTTTCCTTTTTTTGGGTGAGTACTTTCCATTGAGCTCAAATTCTCCAGTTACATTTTTCAATTGTGTGATTATTACTTCCTTTGTACCTTCCAAGTACTTTTCTTATCATTTGTCCTTTATTACCTTGGTTTTCATGTGTATGTGTTTAATTTAGGTATAGTATTATTCAATTAGGTCACAAACTCTTGATAAATGTCACGTCTTATACATGTTTGTACGTCTTATAGTGTTTAGCATAGGTCTGAGCAAATAGAGGATAATCACCAATTAATAGTCATCCTCTCTATTTGTGCTTCTTACTGAAAACATTACCATTGTTTTCTCCATTGTGTAAATTCTTATTTGGGGAAGTTAGGGAAAGTTTTGAGAACTTGGACCTTTACATCTGCCATGAGAGAATCATAAAGCCCAGGCAGGTTTATAAATTACATAAAGGTCTTGACAGTCTGACTTAATGACACTTCATACATGGTCAGCTGCAGTCTGGCAGGCTTGCTGTATACTTTCAGAGTGTATTAACTAACTGTCCATCAGCTCTTCTCTTTCAAATATCTTCTTCTTAGTCTGTCTCAATCACTGTATGTGCAATAAATATAGAATTCTGGGGGCAGGGTAATGCTGGTGAGTAAACCTGGGACCTCATGCTTGCTAAGCACACACTGTACCACTGAGCCATATCCCCAGCTCAAGATATCTCATTTGAATCAGTGTAGTTTAAATATTCAGCATAGGTCAGCAGTTTATCCCCTCTGCCCACACTCAACGTCAGGACCACCCAGAGATGATTTAGGACTGAGAGAAGCTTGAGTTACTTTGGTTCCTTCATTTACTTTGTTAGACAGTCGGGGGATGTTTTCCCAAATGAAGTCTGAGGATTCAAATGGTGAGAGATTAACCCTAGGGATTCTACTAAGGCATTATAAACAAACTGAAAAATCCTATCATTTTCATCACTATCCACACTTCCTTAAGCTTTCCCATATTCTAATGAAGCACTTAGTCTCCACCCAAAGGAAGGAGAGATTATCTTTGGGGTTCCTGTATCTGTTATCTCTGTTCACCTCATTCCAAAAATGACATGAGGAAGCGTAGAAAGATATAAACAGGTTTTTTAAAAGATAAAATGGGATAAAAGGGATTGAGAAGTAAGAGAAAATATAGGACAGTGAAAGATTAAAACAGAATTAAACCCACTAAACTTGGATCAGTGCTCTAAGAAGTCACAATGTCCTGACCCCTTTCTTAGAAAGATGGGCTGCTAATTTGCTCTGAGCCTTCTGGCAGTGGTGAGAATGATAGACTCAAGGTCATATGCATAAATTGCAGTGTCCCTCTTTTAGGAGAAAGGAAGAAAGAAAACTTACCTGCTGTAGATATTTATAGTTATTCTTTAAGTATTGAAGAAATATACCATGTGTTCCTATAAAGAGAACACTATATAATTGCAAAATATCCTTTACTTTTCTATGATAAATATAAAATGTGTTTTATAGGGTTTTTAGTTAGCTGTCTCTTGAATTTTGTCCCAGACACCCAGTCTGAGACATGCAACTTTCTGATGATTTGATCTATTCTGGGGATAACATTGTAAGTAGCTAGACTGGAGGTGTGAATGGATTGCATGAGTAATATATTTTTGCTTTAAATCAAAACAAAAATATGTTTTTCATTATGGGTTTAAAATAAAGTTATACATGGACATATTTAATTAATTATAAGTTCTCTAAGTTATATAATGTTTTTGGTAGGAAAAGCTAAGAGTAGCACCTCCAATCTTATTTCTTTGGCTCCTGAGGCAATGTGCTTTCAACCCTTTAAGCATATTTCTTTGGCATTTCCTTAGTGTCTGAATATTGTGCTTATCTTGCATTTTGACTTTTTATTTTTTGCATTAACTGTTGACTTTTTCATGCTAACAGGTTTTAACTTTCTTTATTCCCTCTGTTTTCACAGTATATGTATACACTTTCAATATATAACCCCTTATCTACTTTCCTGTTGTAATTTAATTTTAACTTCTGTTAAATCAATTCAGTGTTTACATTTTTATAACTACAAATTCTGTTAGAATTAAGATGCATTACTTACATTTTCCTCCTCATCTTTCTGTCTTTCATAGGGTTAATAACTGTGTTTTTGTTTTTGTTGTTACTTAGTTTTCTTTGTACTTATCAAAGTGATTCACTTGTTGAAATCTCCTGTTTCTTATATTCTAAATTTCTTCTGCTTGGTTTTATGCCATTGTTTTTGTGAAATTATTCAGTAGCTCCCTAAGAAAAGATATGTGGGAGGTAAATTTATTGAATATGTCTTTTCTTTTCCCCATACCTGATAGTTTGGATGAGTGTAGAATTCTATATTGACAATAATTTCCCTTCAGAATCATGAAAATTTTGGTGTATTGCCTATGGTTTGCAAGTCTAAAGGTATTCAAATTCCCAGCCTTTTGTGTGTGATCTATTTCTCCCTCCCCTTCCTCTTTATCCCTTTTTCTCTCCTTTCCCTTATCCCTTGCTCCCCTATTATGAATTTTTATGATAATGTGATTTGGTGGGTATGTTTTCCTTTATCAGCTGACTAGTCCTTTCAGTCAAAGACTTTATACTTAACAGTCTTTTGGCTGTACTTTGGGGAGATTTTTATCATCTTTATCACTTGACCTCAGGATTGAAATTTTCATTTTTGCCAATATGTTCTTAATTTATAAGGAATGTTTGTCCTTCTCTCATAGAGTTTCTGATTATATCTCTCCAATGATAATGGTGATAGGTTTGTTTGTTTGTTTTGTTTTGTTTGGCATTTTCGTATAATGAGCTTTTCTTTATAGTTTTAAATTTCTGCTCTAATGTTTCTTCAATATTCTTTCTTAAGTCTTTCAGTACCTTACATTTTTTTCCCCTGCTAATCTCTTCCAAATTAACTTCCATTGTATTTTATGACTTAATGGCTTAATGTTAGCTATTCTATAGGTGAAGGTTAAACTTTGGTTTTCATGTGTAAGTGTAGGGGCTAAAAAGCTTGTAGGTGGGGCTTATCACCAGTGAGTTTCATTGCTTGGGTGATCTTGTTGAGCTTATTGGTGGTAGTCCCCTAAGTTGGTATCTGGCAACCTTCTCAGATTTTTGAGAGAGGGCTTCTCATTTCCTGTATGGAAGTAAGCCAGCACTCTGCAAGCTGAGCTAGTGAAAGGATATAAGCATTCAGAAAACATACATTTAATCATTCTTGTTTTGGAATAGTGTTCTTACTTGTAACTTTGCCTGATGTTCCATAGGCATAGTACCTCTGGAGGTACTTCCTTTACCTTCTCCAGAGAATAAAACTCAATTTGTCAGTTGGAGTACAAAAAGTGGTACTGAGGAGAGGGGATCTAGAGATGAAATTGTTTCTTAAGCAACTTTCATTTCTAATCCTCCTTATCTCAGCTACCTCCTCCTTCCCACCCCCATCACCATTTTTTCCAGAGGTACCTGGTGCTGTTAATTCCTGAGCCTTTGGAGATTCTTCAGAGTAAGTTGTATTGGTTCTTGGCTTTTCTTACTGCCAGCTTAAAATTCGACTTTCTCAGATCTAAGTCAGTTACCACTTATTCATCTGCTTTTCAGCTTCCAAAATGTGTTGCTGCTGACTTTTTTGATGTCTTCCTGTTCTTGTTTTGTATGCTTTTTAAAAAATTAAAAATGCCTGTATTGTAATGTTAATCACATTCCTGAGGGGATGAAAGAAGTCTGTGTTCAAGGCACCTGTCTTTACTTAGATGTCCTGACATTATTTCTTTCTATCAAGACTTAATGATATTGGGGATGTAAAAACACCTGGAGTGTATATTATGCAATTTGCTAAAACCAAGTCCTTCATCATTATCATCATCACTAACTTTACATGTGAAGTGCATTAATTTTTTCACTTCTCAATCCTTAGGAAAAAGGTACTGTAATTACCCCCATTTAACTAATGAGACAAATGAAGACTTAGAGGGTATGAGGAGCACATATATATTCACACACCCAAGAAAGAGTAGGTTATCTAACTGTAGAGCCTAAGGGTTCTAACCACTGGACTGCACTGCCTTCTTCATGATCAACATTAGCTAAGCTCAAGTGAAGATTGATGTCCATGTAAGAAAGATAGGAAGCTTAACCAGGACACACGACTAAATGGAAAACCAATTAGTCTTTACACTTCTTGTTCTAGGGTGTTACCACCCATAGGGAAATGTAGGTCCCTTAAGTCTATCCCATGTCAGAGTTGTAACTGGAATCAGCTTGGAATCCTGGGAGCAGGGGTATGGAGAGGAAGTTGCTGAAATGGTCTGCAGCCTTGATGGCTGCTCCATGGGTGATTTCCAACAGTGTGGTTATGTGTGTTTCACCATTTTAGAGACTCATGCTGCAGTTTTATGTTAGTGGGTGATATTTCAGTGCTGATAGTCTGTTGCAGTGTCTAACTTAGCGAGCTAATAGGAGAGCTACTGATGACTTACAGCTGGGTAAATGGGATGTGATGAGTCACCCTTTAATTTTCCCTTTGGTTAAAGCTGAAGGAATTGAAGAATCTGCAGCAGCAATACTTACAGATTAATCAAGAGATCACTGACTTGCGTCCTCTGAAGGCTCAACTTCAGGAGTATCAAGATAAGACAAAAACTTTCCAGCTTATGCAAGAAGAGCTCAGGCAGGAAAACCTCTCCTGGCAGCATGAGCTACATCAGCTCAGGTATGATGACCCCTGCATTTTGACCCTTTTTATTTCACTTCCTTTTAACTTTTAACTTTGAAATAGTAATAGATTTATAGAAAGTTGCAAAAATAGTTCAGAGAGCAAACTTAGATAACTGTAGTACAATATCAAAACTAGGAAATTGACATTGGTACCATTTACAGGTCTTCTTCAGACTTCACCAATTTTATGTGTACTTATTTGAGTATATGTATGTTTAGTTCTATGCAGTTCTGTCACATATGTAGAGAAACCATGTAAACACCACCACAACCAAGATAATAGAACTGCTACATTACTACAAATGTATCCTTAGTGCTGTAAGTTTATAGTCACATTCCCCTTTTCCCTTCCACCCTCTTGCACTGAATTCCTAATCTCTGGCAACCACTAATTTGTTGTCCGTCCCTATAATTTTGTCATTTTGAGAATGTTTTGTAATTGGAGTCTTGCTATAATATGTATCCTTTTTTCCCCTCTCCAGAGCATACACTTTTTAAAAATTTTTATTGTTTTTTTTTTTTTTTTTTAGTTATACATGACAATAAGAGTCCATTTTGTTAAAATTATACATGCATGAAATATATCTCATTCCAATTATAGAGCACCGGTCTTGTGGATGTACACAATGGTAGGATTCCCCATGTCATATTCATATATGTACGTAAGAAAGTTATGTCATTCTTTATACTGCCTTTCCTATTCCTATTCCCCCCCTCCCTTCCCTTCATTCCCTTTTGTCTAATACACTGAACTACTATTCTCCTCCTCACCCATCCCTTATTGTGAGTTAGCTTTCACATATCAGAGAAAACTTTCACCCTTTGGTTTTTTGGGATTGGCTTATTTAACTTAGCATGATATCCAGATCCATCCGTTTACTGGCAAATGTCATAAAGTCATTCTTCTTTCTAATATTCCATTGTGTATATATACCACAATTTCTTTATCCATTCATCTGTTGGGCATCTAAGTTGGCTCAATAGCTTAGCTATTGTGACTTGTGCAGCTATGAGCATTGATGTGGTGGCATCACTATAGTATGTTGATTTTGATCTTTTGGATATATACTGAGGAGTAGGATAACTGGGTCAAATGGTGGTTCCATTCCTAGTTTTTGAGGAAAACTGCTTTCCAGAGTTGTTGTACTAATTTGCAGTTTCACCAACAGTATATAGTATACCTTTTTCCCCATATCCTTACCAACATTTATTGTTTCTTGTATTCTTGATGATTGCCATTATAGTTGGAATGAGGCGGAATTTCAGTGTAGTATTTATTTGTATTTCTCTGATTACTAGAGATATTGAACATTTTTTCATATATTTGTTGGCCATTTACATTTCTTCTTTTGCTGATTTATTGATTGTAACCTTTTGAAATCAGCTCTTTTCTGTGCATAATAATGCCTTTAGATCTGTAACATTGTATGTATCAAGAGTTCATTCTTTTTATCAATTAATACTATTCCGTAGCATGGGTGTACCATTTTAACCACTTACTCACTGAAGGACATATATGTTGTTTCTGATTTTTTAGCTGTAAAGCTGCTGTGAATATTTATATAGGTTATTGTGTGAACATAAGTTTTCATTTCTCCAGGAGAGTTGCCCAGGAGTGCAAACTCTAGGTTGTATGGTCAGTATGTTTCAGCTTTTGAGAAACTGCAAAACTGCTGTCTAGAATGTTTATACTATTTTATAGTTCCACCAGCAGTATAAAATGGATCCGTTTATAGGGCTGGGGTTGTATCTCAGTGTTGAAGTGCTTGCTTGGCAGGTGTGAAGCACTGTGTTTGATTTTCAGCACCACGTAAAAATAAATAAAAGTATTGTGTCCATCTACAACTAAAAATTTTTTCTTAAAAAATTGATCCATTTATATACATTCTCAGGAGAATTTGATATTGTAACTTTTTAACCAGTTGTTTTTTACTGGTATGTAATAGTTTTGCATTGTGCTTTTAATTTGCATAGTGGCTGTGATGCTGAACATCTTTTTATGTGCTTATTTGACATCATTCTTTCCTTTTTGAGGAAATGTCTGTTCATATGTTTTGTACATTTTCTAGGTGGTTGTTTTTGAGTTTTTTACTTTTGAGTTTTTAGAGGTCTTAATAATACATTTTAGATGTGAGCTCTTTTAGACGTGAGAGAGAGAAATGTGGTTTGCAAATATTTCTCCCAGTCTGTAACTTATCTTTTCATCTTCTTCAATAAGGTCTTTTTAACTTTGATGAAATCCTGTTACTTTCCAGTTTTTCTCCTTATTGTTTAGATTTAGTATTTTCTATTTTTCTCTCTTCAGGTTCTCTGATTCTTTTCTCCATCACCTCAATTCTGCTTTTGAACTCATTGAGTTAGCATTTTATTTTGAATATTGTATTTTTTACTTCTAAAATTTCCATGGGATTCTTTTTTATTTCTTTTTCTTTGCTGAGATGGTCTGTATTTTCTCCCAGTGTTTTTTAGTAATTGCTTATTGAAGCATTTCTATGATGGCTGCTATAAAATCCTTGTCCCCTCAATCAAGTTGTGATTTTCCTGGTTCTTGGTATAATGATTAACATTCCTTTGTATTCTGGACATTTTAGAAATTTTAAGACTCAATCTTATTTAAATCTTCTGCTCTAGCAGGCTTCCATTGACACCACACCAGCAGGGGATGGGGAGGTACTGCTACTTTATTACCAGATGGAATGTTGAGTCCAGGTATCCTACTCAGCCCCCGTGATAGCCATGGAAGGAAAGGGTGTTCTGATACTACCAGAGGGCAGTGGAAGTCCAGGCTCCCTGATGGCCCCCATGGTCTGCTGTGGGTATGGAGATGAGCTCCTCGTTATTGCTGGGCAGTGGTGAAAATGCAGGTTCTCACTTGGCCTCCACTGCCATTTGGTTCCTTTCCTTTTCTTTTCCTTTTCCTTTTCCCTTTCCTTCCCCTGCTTTCCTTCTTTTTTCCCTCTTCCCTCCTTCCTTCCTGCCTGGCTGCCTTTTTTTGTTTTTTAATTTATAAAAATATAGACATTTAGCCATAAATCAGGAAGCTGGCAACTCCACGAACATGGTGCTGGCATCTGTTAAGGACCTGTTTGCTGCATCATAAATGACAGAGGGCATCACATGGTGAGATAGAGCAGGCATCTCCATTTGGTCTCTTCTGATACCGCCTCTGCAGGGACAGGGAAGGGCACCTTGCTAACCTTGTTATGGGAAGTGGTGAGTATCCAGGCCCTACATGCTGCCTCCATTGACTCTTGTGGTGGTGTTGGGATGGTGAGGGAGAGACAATACTCCATACAACTGGGTGGTGATGACAGTCCAGGCTCCACACTTCGCTTCTTCTAACACTGTTCCAGCAGAAAGGGTGAGTTATTCCTTGTTACCACAAAGCAAAATATAACCTAGCCTGTTTTGTTCATAGGAGTAGAAAGAGAAGATAACTGTGTTTTTTCCATGGTATTTGCCTAGAATTGGGTGATTATCATTAGCATTTCTAGCTAACTGCCCCTTCCTTGTCCTTTGGCAAGAGAGAGTGAGCTTTTCTTGGCACTCATTGATGATTCTGCATTGTAGAATTCACCAGTCCCCTCTTTGAAATATATAGAATATACAGACTACAAAGAAAAAAAAAAAAAAGGCAAAACCAAGGAATTTGCTGCCATCTTATTCCTTAAGTCCTGGAGTCTCTAGTTAGTCCATTACCTTCTTTCCATCTTTCTAAGTCTTTTTATATTTTTTTTAAATTACAGAGGGGTTATATTTATATTTGGTGGGAGGAATAAGGACAAATGTGTCTATTCCATCTTGTCTTGAACCAGAAATCTTGATATTCTTCTTTGTTTAAAAAAAAAAAAAAAAAAAGCAATAACAATGTGCTCAGTGGCAAAAAAAACAGGGACTGCAATTCTGTTTCTTTTTTAAAATTCAGTGTTTCTAACAAATTTAATTCAAAGAATAAAGATAAAGAATAAATACACAGCAGTATATCAAGACAGGGCCAATTGTTGCACCCTCCTTATTGGGCCTTTATTATTCTTTGACTTAAGATGGTACATACCACTTTAGTAAAACCAAACTCAAAGCTTTCAAGATTTGGTACTAAAAAGGAGAATCTCCATGTTGGAAAACTGTGATCAAGTAGCACTTGCTTTGTCTCCAAATACTAGAGGAAAAGAGGCAAATGAATACAGAGAATGTGAGGTGTATCTCAGTTCCTATCCAGCAATACAAAGGGATTCTAGAATAATTAGTACCATAACATCCATTCAGAACCCTTAATGTACAGTCACAGGGGATTTGTTTCTTCACAGGTATGTACCTTATTAACAATGGTAGATCAGAATAAATCTTTAAAAAAAATTTTTTTTTGTCATTACAGATGAACAGAATGCCTTTATTTTATTTGTTTATTTTTATTGGTGCTAAGAATTGAACCCAGTGCCTCACATGTGCTAGACAAGAGCTCTACCACTAAGCTACAGCCCCAGCCACAGAATAAATCTTAAGCAGAGGTTATATAGGAAAAAAATGAAAGCTTTTTAGAATTCATGATTTAAATTACATGGAGTAAGATTACACCCAAAAAATTTTCAAGATTTTCATATTTAAAATTTTTTGGACTTGTATAAGTGAAAAGATATCAAGCTCATTGCACAGAGTTGGTAGCCTCCCCAGATAACACATATTTTTTGACCAAATGGTGATGATTGCAGAGAAGGTGAAAACAGAAAAAAAACTTAGTTTTGTACTTTGGAAATTCAAATTTCATCTGTTTCTTCTTTTGAAATTGAATCTCAAGAGAAAAAATAAATTGCTCCATTTCCTCGTTTTTTTTCCTTTTTTTTTTTTTGGTTGTGTTTTGGTTTTTGTTTGGTGGAGTAGCTTCTCAGTTTTATTCTGTGACTTTCCATTCACCATCAAAAAATCAGGAGCCTTCAATGTGTCCTCCATCGGATGCACTTTAATGCTGACCATTGAATTTAAGACCTTCCATAAGTGATTGGAACTATATCAGAGAATCCCCTTGATGGTCTCTCATTATTATCTCCACTCACCTAGAACTATGAAAATATTAAGTGGTCAACTGTGAGTTTAAATCTGAGAACTGCAAGCACTAACAGCATGTTTTATGCAGTCTTTCCTCTTCAAAATCCCTGTACCAGTAATCTAAAAGATCACTTTCTTTTAAAATTAACCTTTAGAGAAGAGAAAGAAGGGGGGGGGATTTCTGATTTTTAGAAATTTCCTCCTCATTTTCTCCCTTTCCCACTTTTACTTGGCCCTTTCCTCTTTACCTCTCATATTTGAGTAATATTGAAGAAACATGTAATTATATATCAAGTGGCTGGGAATAAATTAGGAGAAGGAAAGGAGGAGGGGCATTTTATATTGTTTTTAAAAGGAAGAAGCAGCCAAGGACACTAATTTGATTCACTGAGTGCAGGACCAGCTTCTTTAGCTAAGTAGATTCAAGACACACCCTGCCTTTTGTATGAAATTCTTGGGAGAAATGAACTTTTTAAACCTTGTTCAGATTTCTGATGACTTTGAGGTTGACTGGTCAAGAGAGCCTACATTTCCATCATAATCTTTGGCTTCCACTTGTGGCTGCTAGTTTGCTTATTTGCTCTGATTGCTGTATTTTCAAACTTAAAAGGGTAAGTGAGGTATATACCTGTCTATATAATTGACTTGCTATATAATCGACTTGCTTTAGGTGGTCTTGTCTTTTAGTTCCCATTTTCTACCCTCGGCCTCTTCATACTCCTTAACCACTTGTCTATCCTTAAAAAAAAAAAAAAAAAGACCACTTCAAGCTTTTTATGGAAGATTGTGGTTTTTCTCATATACTCTCACCCTGTATAGATCTTTGACCTGTTTTTCTAACTTTTCACAGAAAAATTATTTTAGAAACATTCTTATGCCTTTCTCATATTGTAGTCTTGTAATAAAAATTTATTTTTAGTTTTTAACTTTTAGTTCTGCCTTTATTTATTTATTTATTTATTTATTTTTTGACTGGGGAATTGAACCCAGAGGTGCTCTACCACTGAACTACTCCCCAGCCCTATTTTGTATTTTATTTAGAGACAGGGTCTCATTGAGTTGCTTAGCACCTCACTTTTACAGAAACTGGCTTTGAACTTGTGATCCTTCTGCCTCAGTCTCCTGAGCTGCTGATAATTCTGCCATTTTGAAAGAAATTTGACTCATCCAAGCCACCTTTTAGCAAAACAAGATAATTTCATAACAGTTATATGTCAATTAGAAAAGAAAGAACCATTTTCCCTTATCTCTGGGGAGAAAGACAAAAACAGCAGAGGTTATTGGAATAGCCAAGTCTTGTAATTATTGGGGAAAATAGTTCTCTGTGAAGAGATTGCATTCCCAGTGGGTTTTTTTTTCTGGGCAGAATATATAGAGAAGTAGTAGGAATAAAAAAATAACAATGGAGAGGCTGTTTTTACAAAAACTAAAGGAAAATAGCTGGGGTCAAACCCACTCTTGGCCAAATTCAGGGAACAGAAATGACAGCAGCTAATATTTATCGAGTGTTTACTATGTACCAAGCTCTGTATCTCATTTAGTCCTTATGATAATCCTAAGGAGTCGATAGTTTATTCTATTTTTTTGAAGAGGCCCACAGAGATTAAGTAATTCACTGAGTCTATACCAAGTATATTGTAGAACCAGCAGTTGATCCCAAGTCCTTCAGAGTCTACAGCTGCATTCCTTTTTTTTTTCCACATTTTTTATTGGTAGATTATAGTTGATGGAATTTGTTGTTAAATATTCATACATGCACACAATAGACAATATAACAATATAATTTGGCCAATATCACTCCCCAGCATTCCCTCATCCTTCACCACCTCCCATCCCTTGGTCCCTTCCCTCTATTGATCTCCCTTTGATTTCCATGAGGACTGCCCCATCTTTCTTTTTCTTTTCCCCTCTAGCTTCCACAAATAGGAGAAAACATACGACCCTTAACCTTCTGAGTTTGACTTATTTCACTTAACACAATAATTTCTAGTTCCATCCATTTTCCTGCAAATGATGTGATTTCATTTTTATTTATGACTGAATAAAACTCCTGTGTAAAAACTCCTGTGTTTATATACCACATTTTCTTTATCCATTCGACTGTTGATAGACACTTATGCTGGTTCTGTGGTTTGGCTATTGTGAATTGTGCTGCTAAAAACATGGTTATACATGTATCATTGTAGTACAATGACTTTAATTCTTCAGGAAAAAGGTCAGGGAGTGGTATAGCTGGGTCGTGTGGTGGTTCCATGCCTAACCTTTTGAGAAACCTCCATACTGATTTCCATAGTGACTGTAGTAATTTACAGTTCCACCAACAGTGTAAAAGTGTTCCATTTTATCCACATGCTCTCCCACAGTGGCATTCTTATAACCATGATGTTATCATGGTCCTACTCTGCTTATTAGTTGTAGTGGTTTCCTATGCTCTGCATGATCTGACCTCTTTTCTCTCCCTTCTTGTTTCTTACACACATACTTTAGTACCATATCCTACAATTCTAAAATTCATTCTATAATTCCTACTTGTGCCTTTTGCTGAGTCTTTCCTGCACTTGGAATGCTTTTCCCATTTTGGAAACCCAATTCATTGTACAGGTTCCATACCAAATGCCAACTTCTCTGTGAATTTACTCCCATCCTGCCAATTGGAATTCCTTTTTTTATTACTGAATCAACTTGCTGCATGGTTATGTTTATGACATAAATTTCACTCTGATTATGTATTTTCTTTATTACATGTCTAAGAGCTCATAACAGTTTTGAATATAGAATTATTTACAAGTAATTACTCATGAGTATGTTTTTATAAAACTATGCATGTTTCTTATTTTTTTTTTCCCTAGGATGGAGAAGAGTTCCTGGGAAATACATGAGAGGAGAATGAAGGAGCAGTACCTTATAGCTATCTCAGATAAAGATCAGCAGCTCAGTCATCTGCAGAATCTTCTGAGGGAATTCAGGTCTCCTTCCCATACTCAAACCCTCAAAGCACAGTACCAAAGACAGGTGAGGAATCAGTGTTGATTGAAATTACCACTACCAGAAAGCATCAGCTTCATACAAGTTAAGTACCCATCTGCCACTGTTAGGCAAGCTACCTTAGGACTTTCTGTGGGCTGGGTAGGGTTTCTAGAGGGAAGGAATTAAGCATGAGCAATCTTAGAAGAAAATGTCATCAGTGTTTGTATCCTGGCAGGCATCCCCAGAGACATCAGCTTCCCTAGATGGATCACAAAACCTAGTTTATGAGACAGAACTTCTTAGGACCCAGCTCAATGATAGCTTAAAGGAAATTCACCAAAAGGAATTAAGAATTCAGCAGTTGAACAGCAAGGTAAGTGTTTGCTGCTATTTGGAATTTGATTTGTTTTTCCATGACTAGAAGAAAGACGATAAGTAGAAGCTGATTTATCATAGGCTTCCAACTCTAGCACAACTTGGGGTACAAAAATTTTACCTTTCTCAGAACCTGAGTTGCTTATTCCAAAGCACTGAACACAGGACCATTTTCTTTTCTGTGCCCTTGGAGAGGAGAGTCCTTGGGAAGAATTTGGAGAAATCCATACAGTAAGAGTAAAGAATTTGACTACTTTAGGAAGTTTTCCTCCTAGCACCATCTCCTCACCCATATCACTTGTTAGTAACATTGGGTTAATTCCCTACCTCACCATTTATGAATCATTGTCCTTCTGTTGCTTTCTAACTAGACAAAATGTTCTCCGTTGGCTCAACCCCTACCTGCCTTCTTCAGAGGTACCCAATTAGGAGTCTGTGTTAAAAATAGGAATGCTTTAAGAGACCAGACCCGAGCCAAGAGATTGGCTTCCAGGAGAGTTGTATACGCCTCAAAATGTACGCACAGTGGGGTATAGTAGGTTTCTTATCACAAGAACTCGCCAGTTCAGCAAGTCTGTGATCCAGAAATTATAAAAATGGTAGGCTCTTTTCACAAATGTGGAAAAAGGCTCAGGGGTATTAACCAACCTGCCTAAGATGTTAGAAAGAGGTCATTATGAATCAAGTGTGATCATGTATGTGAAAAAGCACAGTGCATGCCATGAGTAGAATACTCATTAGATGATGTTAAATTCAACTAATTGATACTGAAGTGTCAGAAACTAATATTATTAACTTAGGCAGAGAAAATTGCATTTTTTAAAGTTTGTGGATCCAGACAGACTGGTAAAATTGCAAATCCCCTTTTGTTGGAGAACTTATATGGGAGTTTTTAGGGGGACTCAGAGCAACTGCCACCCAGTTTCCCATTCAGCTAGTTAGCTATTCCAGAAGTTCCACCCTTTATACCTCTGTACCCCCTCTTCTTGCAGTGAGCTAGTTCCCATCTCAGCCCTTCCATTTGCTCTCTAAATATTTGACCATGACTCTCTCTGAGCATTTATTTTACTAGGACAGTGTTTTAAACGGGAATTCAGGAGTATTTGAAATCATTTTGGTAGATAGAAACTAAAACAATTCTAAATGTTTGATTAAAGTAAAACATATAGAAAAGCACTCAGATCATAGGTGTAGTGTGATATGTTATTACAAAGTGAAGACTGCTGTGTGATCAGCATCCAGATCAAGAATCAGAATGTGCTAGAACACCAGAAGTCCCTTGGACCCTCTTCTATTCCCTACCACCCACCTTAGAACTACATATGAGTGGAGTCCTAGCTTCTCTTTTATAGGGCTTCATTTATTTTTTTGTGAGATTCATCCACTTTGTTGCATATCATGTGGTTTTTTTCATTCTTATGCTGTATAGTATTGTGTTGTACCACAATTCCTCTATTCTACTGTTGAAAGACATTTGAATTTTTCTAGTTTGGAGCTATGACAAGTAGTGTAGCTAGAGTTCTTTGAGAGAAAAGCAATAAAAATATTTATTTATAATATAGATGAACTTAAGTTTGTTATATTTATGTACTAGGTTATGGGTTATAATTAAAGTTGTATTTTTTGGACAGATTTATTGAGATATAATTCCACTTAAAATGTGAAAAACACTGCTGTGGGTCATTGTCATTCTGGGTGAGAAACAGCTCTTTTTTTAAAACTCAGCTATGAGAAGGCACCTTGCTATCTAGCCCTCAATTCATTAAACAAGGAATTATTATTTGCCTGCTATGAGCCTGGCCATGTGTTAGGTATTGAGGGTGCGCATAAGCTTCTCTTGAAGCTTACAATCCCTTGAGTTTAGCTCACTCTTAAATGGGTCCCAACTAACCAGGAGAATTGCTTCTGGGGCCCTAGAATGGGATGGCATAGATGGGTGGTCAGCATAAAATGGTCTCTCTCTAAATTCACTGCCCTCATTCTTTCCTTAGACATTTCTGCTAGCGTGGTTGGGTATTTGTATGTACTGTAAAACTATGCCAGACACTTAAAAATGTGAGAGGGATGAATAATGGTATAATGTTAGTCTAGATTGTTCCCTCAAGTGTGGAAATGATGAAATATAGTAGCTTGTGAGCAAATGCCAGCAAATTGTTCCTTAACAACTTAGAACAGTAAATATTTGAGATTTGTAGACCTGACAGTCTGTCACAACTATGTATCTCTGTAGTGGTAGCCCAAAAGCAGCAATACATAAATGAATGAGGTTAACTGTATTCCAATAAAACCTTATTTACAATAAAAGGGCTCCAGTCCCCGGATCATAGTTTGCCAGCCTTAAACTAAAGCATCTGTCTTTATCCTAGACCAAGTAGTGCAAACATTAAGAGGTGGCAGGTGAAGGGGGGCTTCTAACTGATAAATAATTTTGCTTCTCAAGTTGTGGGAGTTTTTGCTTCTATTGAGTTTTGTGGATCTGTTCCTTCTACTCTAGATCAGCTAAGGAAAAAGTATGAGGATTTTTTTCAAAATGAAGGGGTTTTCTGTTTTTGTTTTTGTCTCGTTTGTGTATATGTTTTGTATGGTTTGGACTGTTCATTGTGGCTGGGGACATTTCCCTTCTCCTGTGTTAGAAGATTGCATTACTCCCTCTGTCTATAGTTGTCATTGTTCTCAGTCACCTTGTGTTCAAATCCTTATTGCCTCTCACATATTTACATCCTTTTGTTTACTAACACCACCCCACACCTACAGATACTCATGACTTAACTTCCCTTGCTGGACCCTCTGATTTAATCCATCAGGTAGTAAATATGAAATTTGCTCTTCAGAACCACAAAAAGTAACCTTATAAAGAGGAAATTTTAGCTTATAAAGTAATTTTATAAGTATATGTGATTCTTTTATTTTAATTTTATGTGTGCATCAAATGTCCCCCTTGGAGTATCTCTAGAAAACAAGTTTATTTTCTCTACAGCATTGTTTGATTTGACTGTTGAATCTGTGAGAATCTATGCTCCTTGTATAGTTCCTTGCATGTATTTAAATGTGTTAGGATTTATTCTGTTTTTGCTTCTTAACCTAACACACGTTATAATTATTTATTCTTTTTGACTGTACCAGGGTTTAAACCCAGGGATACTCTACCACTGAGCTACATTCCCAGTCCATTTTTTTGGTTTGTAGTTGTTGTTTTGAAACAGGGTCTCGTAAGTTGACAAGGCTGGCTTCAGTTATTTGATCCTTCTGCCACTACAGGCATGTGCCATCACTCCCAGCTTATAATATTTTACTCTGCTCTCTTGGTACTGTGGCATAGAAGAATCTGTCCAGTAGTATTGGGGTATAAATTTTTAGGTGACAGTGCTCTCTCTAGCTGTATTGAACTTGGGATTGTAGTCATTTATTACTAATTTAACTTGGACCCAACCTATTGCCCTCCTTCTTCCTCTTATATTCCTGGATAGCTTATCCTAGTAGATTTTTGGGTTTCTGTTTCATGGTTCTTCAGTCAATGTAGTAGGCACCATTAAAACAATAAAAAAGTTTCCTGCTATTCCTCCAGAATAGTTTTCCTTTTTTGGTTGAAACAACTATACATTTTCTCACTTTGAAGAAATACATAGTGCTATTATTCTAAGATCATGCATATAAAAATTTGATCCTTAAAACTAAGCAGTGCTTATGGTGAAAGGGTTCTGTGGAAGGGCACTTATCCTCACCTGTGTTTCAGTTCTCTCAGCTCCTTGAAGAGAAAAACACCCTCTCTATTCAGCTCTGCGATACCAGTCAGAGTCTTCGTGAGAACCAGCAGCACTACAGTGACCTTTTTAATCACTGTGCAGTCTTGGAGAAGCAGGTCCAAGAACTGCAGGCGGTGAGTAAGATCTGAGAAGCTGGGAGGAGTGTTAAGAAATTGAGGACAAGTGATAAAGCATAAAGAGAAGCCTCAAAGAGGCTTACACAGTTAGGAGTGATGTAAGGCAGTGGACAAAAGAGAAGTGTATTAAGGAAATGGGAAGAAAGTCTAAGAAAAATTACAGAATTACAAGAAAAGAAAAGAATTAGAAGAAAAAAGATCAGTGAAATAGAAATCAAAATGTGAGTGGGAAACAGTGATGACCGGCTTTGGGCACTCTGAAACTGAGAAAGTGTGGATTTTGCTTCAAGAAATATGAAAACTGTAGGAGGATTTGGACCTGATAAAAAAAACAAGTAGAACTGTGGAGGCTGTGGAGTGTGATTTTGAAGCTGGTGGAGACTGAGAATCATACGAGTTACATTGGACCCACAGAAGGGGCCTGGAGAGTTCACAGCAAGGGAAGGATCAGAGTTGCTCCTGGAAATCCATGGCCCCGCTAGATGAAAACAGACATTCATGGTGAGGTTTAAACTTGCAAGAGGAGAAATTAAAAATGAAAATAGGAGGAAAAAGCTAAGGAAGACAAGGGCTTTAGGGAGGTGACTAATCTACCAGAGCAAATTCTCACTTCTAAATCTGCACTTGAGAATTGTAAGTGAGGATATTCCTGTCCAGGATTTCTCATTCTCTCCCATGTTAAACAAGTTCTCATTTTTTACAAGTAGAGACTCATAAGTGCTTTTATTACTGAATTATTAAGCTTATTCTTCTACTAGGGACCACTGCATATAGATGTTGCTCCAGGAGCTCCCCAGGAAAAGAATGGAGTTCACAGAAAGAGTGATCCTGAGGAAGCAAGGGAGCCACAGCAAAGGTAGGGGAACAGGACTCTCCCCCGGGCATACACAGAAATCAGACAGTAATCTAGATTGAACTGGGATCCGCCATATGAGTTTAATATGCCTTATTTATTTATTTAGTGTTTCTGGGATCAAACCCAGGACCTAACACGCAAGGCAAGCACTCTACCACTGATCTATACCTCAGCCCATTATGTGCCTTATTATCTTATGGCCTCAGAGAAATGATGTAAGGATTAAATAGTAACAATAATAGCTAACAAATGGTATGTATGAAAAGTTTATAAAGCCAAACAGTAACACACACTAATACACACACCCCCAGTAACAAACACTGTGGCATTGCAATGAGAGATATTAAGATATTCAAAGGTATTTCTGCAGTTTCATTTTTCTCTCAGCAGCTATGTTTTTAAGATATGTGTGTGTGTGTGTGTGTGTGTGTGTGTGTGTGTGTGTGTGTGTGTGTTGTGTGTGTGTGTATTCAGAGAAGCTTCTGTAAGCTTTCCTGCTTTATAACCTAATGAAGACTGGTGTCCACCACTGTGTTCTCCATCATCTAACGATGCTCTTTGTTTCACTTTTATCCTGAAGCTTTTCTGAAACCCAGCAGCAGCTGTGCAACACCAAACAGGAAGTGAATGAATTAAGAAAGCTGCTGGAAGAAGAACGAGACCAAAGAATAGCTGCAGAGAATGCCCTCTCTGTGGCTGAGGAACAGATTAGGAGGTAAAGGTGGAACGGGGCAGCCTCTGTCCTCTTTGCACCCTTTCTTGTTGCACTTGTGAGCATTTGCATGACCAGGTTCAGGATTCATTATGGTCTTACTCTCACCAGGAGATGGGTGCTACAGTGAGTGTAGAGTCATTGTGGTCACCCAACAGAACACTACTTTGGAGTCTGGGAGGGCCATGCTTTCCAAAGATGCAGTTCTTAGAGAATAATAATAACAACAATATCTACCATTCCTATGATATGAAATAAGCTTTTTTTTTTTTTTTTTTTTGCGGTGCTGGGGATTGAACCCAGGGCCTTATGTTTGCAAGGCAAGCATTCTACCAACTGAGCTATATCCCCAGCCCATGAAATAAGCTTTTGAAAAAAGTATTTTATTGCATCCCCACAATAACTATATAAAGTAGGTATTGGGTTCTTCAGAGGGCCAAATCAATAACAACCCCTATCTGAGATCTGAAGCAATTGAAATCTTTTTTTTTTTTTTTAAGACTAATACATAATGGGAGATGAAAAGGTCACTTTATAAAACTGGTTTTTGAAACAAAGTAACTTTCTGTTTATTAGCAAATACCACTTCCTAAGCCTGAACTTCCTCTCCCAGTCACAGGCTGCTTTGGGGCATGGTAAACTTTCTCTGCAGAAGATTCTGCTCTTGCCAAACTCAAAACACTAGAGTCACAGAGTGGATTGTGCTTCTTGTGAACAATTTGCCTAAAATGTGATTGGGAAGGGTGGGACTACACATCCCATATTCCTTATTCTCAACTCACTAGTCGAAAGAATCACTATGCATGAGATGGTGGAGTGGCTACAGGTGTTTGTCACTGGAAGTTCCTTTATGTGAAAAGAAACATTAAAAGCCAACCCTTCTGTTTTATCTGAGGAGGAGATATCCATGGTATCTTGTCTCTTCCCTCAGAGAATTCTCACCATTTATACTCAGATGCCTTCTTGAAAAGATTAGGT